>NC_046364.1:24292041-24450863 GCF_011125445.2 Fundulus heteroclitus | reverse complement strand
TCTAAATCAATTAAATCATTTGAACATAAATAGAAATGATATAAACAAAAAAATTCCTCTAAATAAACTTGTCAGTATATCTACTCTGATATCTGATATCGATAAATGTAAGTTGTCTCAAAACGGGTATGAATAAGTAAAACTTATATTTCAAACCCCTTCTCCCTCTAATTGCACTTAAAGTAACTTTAAAGTACCTTCCTGTTTAACAACTATGTTTTTGATCCAAAATTCACAAAAAAAACAAAGTAAATAAACACAATTATATACACAACCCAACACCAGTACAGAAACCAGAAACTTTTGCAGGAGGACAAAATGCGTATAAAGAAATTTAGACAACAGGCAAGTGATCATGGACTCTTGTTTTAATCTTAATTCCACTACATTGGCTTTCCATCCATTTTAGGACACTTATTAAACATTTATTTGTTCCTAAAGCCCTTAACGGCATTGCCTACCTTATTTAGCTAAGTTATTGAGCTTTTCTATTGGCACCCTTCACCTTTTTAAATCAAAACTCAAGATTTTTGTTTCATTCAGATAGACTTTCAATTCTCTAAACTGTAGCGGCAATGGTTGAATCTACCTTGTTTTATTTATTTTGTTTCATCCACCTTGTTTTTAACCAGATTTTTTTGTTTTCTTTTATGTCTCTCTGGGGTTTTGTTCCCTATATGGAATTTGTTAAGCACTGTGGTCAACATTGTTGCAGATGTGGAAAGGCTTGCATCCACTTTACAAGAGCATAGAACAGGCTGCCGTATTGCTGGTTAACAATATTTGGTTGGATACAAAGCCTTTATTGCCCTATTGTTTTATTGAAATTGGAGAGGAGATAAAAGTTTCCTTTATGTAAACAAAGGCCTATTAAACATTCATTTGTACCTCTTTCATTCAAACTGCTAAATAGCTGGTGGGTAGGAGATGAACAAAAAACAAGATGATTAGAAAAGATTATTGACATTTTTGTTATTTTAATTACTGTAGCTTGCTTTTATATTTAGCTTTTACACCAGCATTGGTTCAACACTACTTTCTCCTATGGGATACGTAAGAAATCTTAAACCTTGAACCTGGAAAGCAAGATATACAGTGAAACATGATTCTTTGGATTAATGTTACTAAAATAAGGCATGGGTCAGTTTGATATTATTAAACTGAATAATGAGCCAAATAATAAAACACAGAATCCCCACACGTTTGCCTTCCCTCCTCCATGTGCACAAACCGAAGCCACAATGACTTGACGTCAACAATGACACCTCCTGTAGCCACTAGATGGGGGTGTTTCAACACAAAATAGAGAATTACTCACCAGAAACTAATCATAAGATATATATAAAAAACTTAGGGACTAAGTACATTTAGTATCATTTTATTTATTCCTTATAATAATATGTGTGGGTGTGGATTTGATTATCAGGACTGGATTGTTAACTCATAAATTGTGTCAGGATAAAATGTATGACAGACCAGGTAGATGTGGTTGTTGTACAGCAAATGACTCCAACACTTCGATTCAAATACTTCTACTGTTAACTCTTTCTGTCGTTGCTAAACCAGCAGTAGTGGCTTGTCCAGCTGAATTGCTTCATGTCAGTTAGAATTGCTTTAGAGCTGTTCCCACACAAAACCATTATCTATGTTTAGTGGCGTGACACCCAGAAGAGCCTTAAACAAAATAGCCACAGAGGTAATATTGCTGTCAGGAAACATATTTGAATAAAATATTTTGTGAAGGAAGGACAGGGACAGGCAGGCTTTGTGCTAACTAAAAACCAAATCAAGTGTTCAGTGAACTGTAACTCATTTTCAGTGTGTTTGATCACGTAAGTTCCAAAGAAAAGTATATTCAGACTGCTGGAGCTTGATGTAAGTCTGTGCTAAATACATAGGTGTCAGTAGTGCAGGACTTAGGGAGTTTGTCCTAGAACCGGCAGCCTTGCTTCTTTCAGTCTGCCCCAGGGCAGCTGTGGCTACAAACATAGCTCACCATCATCATGCTGTGAATGACTGAATGTAGTGTAGAGCTCTTTGAGGCTGATAGAGTTAAGTTTAATAACCCCTTTATTCTGGAAAGAAAGCCAACACAAACAAGTTTTTAGACTCTTCTCAAAGAGACAGAGGGCAGAAGAGCCAGAAACGTGAGGCCGTTTTCATCACAGTCTCGGCTCCATCTGCGCTGGTTACCTCTGTCCATTTGCCTTTATTATCAGACATCAAAGAAGTGGCAGGAGGAGTCAGGGGTTCACAACATGGGGGTAAGAAACAAAAGAAAAGGCTAGGGGGGTTTTACAACATGGGGTTGGCACACACAGAGGTGTAAGATTAACATATATAGCAAGAGACTCCTTGTCTAGGCCTGTGTGAAGTTAAAAAAGTAGAACAGTCCTTAATAAAAAGATAAAAAGAAAATGATTACATTCACATTTCTTCTAACAGAGGCTATTGGACTTAATAAAGCACTATACAAGTACAAGCCATTTACTGTATCTAAGGAGAATCAGTTCATACATTTGTTGGAAATAATATATTTCTATTTTGTTTTAAACATAACCCCTGAAATCAATAAAGCACATGAACATCTCTGAGTTGTGGATATCTGAAAGTGTAATGAAGTGTAATGAAGCAATGTCCTGTTCTGAGATCATCAAGAATGAAAGCCTTTCTAACAGCAGAGAAGTTTCTTTAAAACAAAGTCATGATTGTATGTGCAGGTACTGCAGAAAGTCTTATGATAACATTATTCAGTGTAGAGGGACCAATACAAAGATACTGAGTCACAAAACACTGGGCCAGATGTTGACCAGTGAGAGGACACAAAGTTGAAGTGCATTGAAAAAAACATTCACAAACCTAAGATCTTTTTCACATTACAAGCACACACATTTTAACCTTTTGTACAATAGCCCAACACAAAGTTTTTCATAAATTAGAGGGGAAATAATTGTGCAAAACATAGGGACAAACAATATCTTATTTTCTGTCAGGATCGTGGCAAAAGTCAATTTTCTCTGAGGGCCAGTGACAATGTCTCATTTTATTGAAAAAAAAGCTGATGAGATAAATGTAGTTATCTGTCTGATGTCTATCTCTCTCGATGCTTCCTCTTTTCTTCTGTGTAATCTGATTTACATATTGTTTTTAACAGGCTTTTTTGTCCTGCTGTCACATCAGTTGTGTTTATCAGCTGTAGCTTCACATCATATAAAACCATCGATCTCATGCTCAAACAAAGGCAGGATATGACTTTCTTAATATTCAAACCTCTTCTAGTGGATTGTACTGATGGGTCTGACCAAAGCAGAAACTGTAATTTACTTAACAAGCAGCACAGACCATATATTAAACATTTAACAATTTAATGCATGTTTATGAAATATATCACCTGACCAAGGGTGTTGTTATGATCAGAAATACTTTAATAATCCTGAAACATTCGGGACTTTACCCATCCCTGAAAGATTACAACATTCACAGAACAGCAGTGTTTGAATTAATTTCAAATTAAAATAATATAGAAAATTCTGTACCAGTAAATAGGCATTTTTTTTGTTTGGTTTGCTTGTTTGTTTGTTTTTCAATGTATTTGAACTAAACAACAACTGTATACAGTCCTTTATTTAGTTATTTTGTCATCTAACACAATTTTCTGCTTTAGAATTTATAGTCCCAACAAATCATCCATTCATAATCTTCTATGTTCCTAAATCATAAAAGAGACACGGTTTTAAGGTAATCAACTTCGAACTTGATTTTGTTGTGACCTCAGCAAAATGTTTAAATATATGAGCCTCATAATATCAGTGACTAATGCTGCCTAGTTGTTATGAATATATTTTTATTTTAGCGTATCTTTTGTTTTATAAACCATCGCTGTTGTCAATAGAATTTAGTTTGTCGAGCATTTAGGCTACGTCCACACTGCAGTGTGAACAGCCCAATTCAAATATTTTCACCCTCCCAAAAAATCGGATTTGTGCAACATCCATATGTGGCACTAATTTGGATACAAATCTGATTTTTTTCAAAGCGTCGCCAGTCTGAACAGCCATGTCGCATTTTATCCACTTTTCACGTCAATCTCCTGTCTCTCACTTCACATCCACACACAGTAGAAGCAGTTAGAGCTCCATACAAGACCATTGTTAATCATAATCATGTGACCGGGGTTACACCAAGCGTACACTTGGTCAGCAAGCCGAAGATGTAATTTTCCCTGATTTTGTGGAAGGAGGCTCAGGGGAGGACTAACTGGAATTGGAAATAGGAGTAGGTCGGATTGGTCTTCAAGCTGTTTTCCCTGAGGAATCGTGTCTGTCAGGACAGGCGACCATATGACTTTCCAATAGTTCTGCGGTACTGCATGTTTTTTTTTAGGATCAAAAAGGACTATCAAAACACTATCAGGACAGAAGGTCATTGGTCCTTGTGGTATAGACATATAACATGGCTTTATACCTTTAAGAATCTTTTAACTTTTTCTTTGGGGTGCAGAAAAATGCCAGCAGGTGGTCTGGACTAATGAATCAAAATTTTAAATATTTGGATGTAGCAGAGGGAAGTTTGTTAGTCAACAGGCTGGAGCTTGAAGCTCTCTACACCAGTACACTATGACACAAAATGTATTTAATTCTTCAATATCTGCCTTAAAACTGTCATTGCTGACCTCTATGGGTTGGAACGTGGGTAGTGCGGTTTAATTTTCCTGTTGGTTAAAATAGTACAGCTTGGTACACTTGTACATCACCTCCCCCACGTGTCAGGAGTTGGATTTACGAGTATTTGAGCTTTCAGGTTATCTTTACTTGAGATAATTTAAATATGGGACTTGATTGTTCTTTATACAGCAATATTGGCAGAAAATGGATGGATGGATGGATGGATGGATGGATGGATGGATGGATGGATGGATGGATGGATGGATGGATGGATGGATGGATGGATGGATGGATTGTTTTTTTATCATTATTACCTTCCTTCAACAACTGGAGGGAGGTTTCAGTCAAAAGGGCAGGATAAGCTCTGCTCACCTGTCACGTTTGACATGACGACCGTCAGATACACGAAACGGTAGAATAATGATAAACAGGGATACATCTGATTTATAAGCTGTAATTATTTCTTATTAAAGTGAGACATAAAACAAAACATTTCTTATGTATGCAGAACGTCATGATAAAACAACTTTTTTTCTTTATTTTAAAGAATAATTATTATTGCCTCTAAGACAACATTTAACAGCAGAAATTCTCCATTCATTAAAAATGCTTTTGTGTGTCCTGGGTGTCTGGAGTGAATATGTGAAGGATGTGAGCTTTCTCTTTCTTTGACAGCAGCTCCCAAACTGCCAGCAGTAGACACAGTTCACTCATTTAAATGGAGTGGACCAAATCTTTGAACTTCTTATCCACAAGGGACACAGTATTTGATGATCAGGTGCAAAACGTCCACTTTTTGCTGATGGTTTTTAAATGTTTGAATGAGTTAGCTCCCCTCTATCTTTCTGAGCTTTTGTTGGTCCATGTTCCAGCTCGTTCAACAATGTCAGGAAATCAACTGACTTTGTTTGTGCCAAGATCACGGCTGAAAACTAGAGGGGACGAAGCGCCGATACTCTGGAACTGCCTTCCTCTGAGTATTAGAACAGCCCAGTTGCTTTGGTAAAAACCCACTTGTTTGTATTGGCTTTTAACTCATGATGAACAGTGTTTTTAGTATTTTTAGTATTTGAACTTTCGCTGTGTACAGCACTTTGGACAGAGGCATCTGTAATAAAAGTACTATATAAATTTGACATTGATATTGCTCTCTCCCTTTCCTCTCATTTTTCTCTTTCACCTATTCTCCCTATTAACATTTTGTCTCATCTGTCTCTTTTCTTTATTTCCTTTTTTACCTTCCCCTTTCTGTGTCCATTGAACATGAAATAGTCCCAGCATAAAATCTAATAAAGCTAATAAATAGTTGGACTACATTGCCCAGTATCTAACATAAGGCCAAAAGAAATGTAACTTTTATATTGAAAAAACTTCCTAGGTTTATTGATGTTAGTGTGTACTCCCGGCACGGGCTGGCTAAAGGCTCCTACATACTCGGGTATACTGGTCGCATACTGTGAGCGCTGACTCACGGATGTATTAACCTTCCTCGTCAAGCGTACAATTGCCCACTTTTCTTGTGGCAAATTCCAACAATTTCCACACTTTCTGTCAGTGGGACGAAGCGGTAGAACAGATGGTAAGATTTGTGATTAGCTAGGTGAGGACCTAGAGCCGTGTCTTTTCTAGCAGGCTCCCACCAACAGGCTCCCACCTGAGAACAAAGATGGACTGTGATGCTGCACGTCCTTGTGACCGCCTGCTTCGAGCAACTCAGTGTATCAAGCTCGGTGTCACATATAAAACAGTTTGATGTAAAGACTTCTTACTGCTGAGAAGTACAGTGTACAGGTAGTGTGACACCATGTACCTGTATGCACAGAGTCCGCCTCGAGTATGCGTGGACCTCGGCGAAGTGAAGTACGCTCGAGTATGTGACGGCCTTTACATGAATGCACTTTTGATATTACAATCAGGCAGTGTTGTAGACAGCTCAGGAGTCCGATCAGGTAGTGACACAGTGTACCGTAATGCTCCGAATATCCACTGGGTGGAGTGGCTTCATTGCTTACCAAAGTTCAACAGATTTTTGAGCATATTATACCACATACAATCGGTCAGTAAGCACAATAGTAATCATATTTAAGGTGCACCGGATTATAAGGCGCACCATCGATTTTTGAGAAATTCTAAGGATTTTAAGTGCGCTTTATAGTCTGAACAATATGGTAAATGAAAAAAAAATCTTGGCATTATAGTATGTTTTATGTCAGAGTAGGGGTCTTGCTAAGGAAGAACTGGAGATGTACATCTCTCAAAATAAAATATTTATTGCAATTAAATTATTTTCATTTTGTGCAGTGAGATTTGGCACAAGCATGTGGTACTGGGAAGCCTCGCTTCTGTCAGTCTGCTCCACGGAAGCTGTGGCTACATTGTAGTTCACCACCGTCAGTCAAAGAAGGGTGAGATGCAGAGACTGGTGTGAGATGACATGTAGGCACTGTAGGGCTTGCTAAGGCAAAAAACTAGCAGGTCATGGCAAAAGAGAATGAGATGCAATTACACCAAACCACACCAGAGTGTTAGAACAAAAATACACAAAAACATATTAAGTATACCTGTTTTGTTATAATCAGCCAGTCACACAAGCATCCACTCACCACATCTAAGCATATAGGCCTAATGAAGGAAATTATTGAAATTCAATTTGAGCATTAGAATGGGCAAGAAAAAATATTTAAGTGACTTTGAAGATGGCACTTTTGTGATCCTGGACAGGCTTAGTATTTAAGAATCTGCTGATCTGATCGGATGCCTACACACACACACACACACACACACACACACACACACACACACACACACACACACACACACACACACACACACTCTCTCTCTCTCTCTCTCTCTCTCTCTCTCTCTCTCTCTCTCTCTCTCTCTCTTTTGGTTTTACAGAGAAAGGTCCAAAAAACAGACAGTAGGTAAAAGTTGTATGGATGAAGTATTGTGCAATTATACACTGTTTAATGTTATTTAATGTTTATTAAATAAACCTCTGTCTGTTAAGTATTGTCTGGATGATGATCAGCTCTTAAGCTGATATCAAGACAACGGTTGAAAGGAAGGAATTCGAGCACTAGCGATCTTTTAACAGCAAAACCTGCACACACATAGAACAAAGGAGTGACAACTTCTTTATTCAAGAACTGTCATGGTTGAGTTCTGGTTTGACTTCATTTTACTGTTATTTTCATTTTTTCATCTCATGTGGGTTTGGTTTGACTTTATTTATTGTTAGTTTTCATTGTCATCAGTTATTTTCTGTCATCTTCACTTCACCTCCTCAGTAGTCAGTCACACCTGTTAACAATTTACTAGTCAATTAGCCAGACTCTTGTTCCACCTGTGAAGTGCTCTATTTAAACCTCCCTCTGTCTTCAGTTCAGCACTGGGCCGTCTTCTGCTATCCACCACTCCATGCCAGTCCCTCAGTAAGTCTTTGTGTTCTACTGTTCGTTCCTGGAGAAGCTCCGCTCTTTGTCCAGGTGTCTTCTGTGAATTGCTAACCTGACAAGCTGCTCTGGTGAAGCTCTGCTCTGTGCCCTGGTGTCTCCTGATAACTGCTAACCTGACTAGCCGCCCAGAAGAAGTTCTGCTCAGAGTCCTGGTGTTGCTATGAGGCCTGCTAGCCGAGCAGCACCTAGTGATTGTGGACTCTCTGTCTGACCTTCTGCAGCCCTGAACCTCCGGTCTTCATCATCCTCCATCCAGCACACTTCCTTTAAATAAAAACTCTTAAACTTTAGTCCCGTGTGCGCTTCCTGAGTTCTTCAGTAAACAAACCCTGACAAGAATTTAATAACAGAAATAAAATGAACATCCAGAAAACATCACTATGTAATGCTGTTTATCTGAATTCACACAATATTTCAATTAACAAATCCTCTCTACTAGGCTAGTGAAACTTAATGACGATTACGGCTTTGAACTAAAACCCCATTTCCCACATCCTTCCTATTTTGGGTTAAAGCTCAGACTAGCTGGGGTTCTAAAGACCTCTGAATCAGAGTATTACCCTGATTAGAATTCCTGTGAGACCTTTTTCAGCTAGATAAGTAGGATACGACTGATCTACTAACCACCTCCGTTCTAGGGCCACACCCTTCTGCAGTGGACAGGTCAGGCAGCCTAGTAGCCTGAAGCCACCTGTTTCCTGACCACCGCCCTAGTTAAGTGTGGCTCCTACTTCTATAAATCGGCACTTGTTACACGATCAGTATTTTTTAAAGACTCAAAAGTCCCTAAGGGTGTTGTTTGAAAGTTTGGGCTACAGGTAACCTTTTAAGACCTCCAAAATATTTCTAGAACCTTGCACCATGACTGTTTTACAATCATAGAAGAACTGAGAAAATGTTGACTCAATAAGAGAATGTCCACAATTTCTAATAAAATTTTATATGCTTCTTTAGTTAGTATGCTTTAGCAAGGGATTACAAACGGCATTAAGCAATTTAACAGATTACAAATTAATATTTAATCAACGTCCTATCTCTTATCTAAGACTGCTTACTAATACATACAGGAGAGGATTTTAAATTTGGAGGAGCAGACTGACCCGAACCCCAGATGGAATCCCAAAGTGACTTTGATTGCTGGATAAGGAGTTGCCCACTCCGAGTGCCCCCCAGAACCCCAGGAACCCCTCCATCCAGCCACCGCCCCCTATTCCACTAAGTGATGGTGCTGATCAAAGGAGCCCAAAGAGATCGATCAGATGTGGATGCAGATGCTGTCTCAAGATTAATATGATCCAACAAAAGATCTCTATACTGATTGATACTGAGATTCTCCTTACTTTTCCAATTCATGAGGATAGTTTTCTTTGCGATACATAATGCAGTGAAAACCATGTAAACTATTTTTTTTCCGGAGGGCTTTCCTCAAAGTTACCGAGCAAGCAAACTGATGGGGAAGGTGAAATTTTACAACTCAGGCACTTTGATAAGTCCTTACATATCTGTGTCCAGAACCTCTGGACTGGTGTGCATAACCATAACGCATGAATATAATTATCAGGATGATTGCCTATGCAGTGTGGGCAGATATTAGATTGTGCCAGACCCATCTTGAATAATCTTTGTCCTGTGTAGTGTACTCTGTGAAGGATTTTGTATTGTGTTAGTTGTAAGTTGGTGTTTCTAGTCAATTTGAAAGTTCCTAGACATGTCTGAGCCCAGAAGTTTTGTTCAAAGGTGACTGATAAATCCTCTTCCCATTTCATATTAGGAAGAAATATTGAATCATCTATTTTAGTCGGTGTCCTGTATGATTTAGACAGTAGTTTGGGGGGTGGAGGGGGGGGGGGTAAATCTAGGAACTCTAATATATTAGTTGGGATTTGTAAACCACCTTTAATATGTTTAAATTTATTTCTAATTATAGATTTAAGTTGTTCATATTCCAAGAATATATTTTTACTAATGCCATATTGCATATTTAGCTTGGCAAAAGTGATGAACTCGCACCATTATTCTCAGTGACTACCTATCTGTATATCATTATCGATGCATTTTAATTGTATTTCTTCAATAATGATGCCTTGTGTATAGATATATGTGTAAATGCTAGTGTCCCATAAACTGATCGCAACACATGGCCTTAAAATATCAAGTTCTTTTCAGTTGTGAACAACAGGAAATAAAAAAGCATTCTCTCTTTCTGCATGTTTCGCCTTTTCTTTGTAAATAAGAATCTGGTTTAAATGCCAAGTTGTTTCATACAAGGTATTTCACTTCGGTTTTACTTTGCTCTCAATGAAGGCATTTTAAGTAATAGATAAGAAAAACTTCCTTATTGTCCCATAATGGGGAAATGTGTGTGTCAAAAGAGGACACCTTGGTTGGGTTGATGCAAACAAGTATAGTATTGATCTGGAACCTCTGACTGCTGAGTGTTGATCAGAGCGACAGCCTGGGGGAGAAACTGTCTCTGTGGCGGCTGGTTTTAGCAAATAATGCTCTGTAGCTCCGACCTGAAGGTAAAAGTCCAAACCTTTTGTGTGCAGGATGTGTGAGGTCTGCAGACATGTTAGCGGCCCTTTTCCTGACCCAAGACCTGTTCTGGATATGGAGTGGTCAGCCCCAATGATCTTCTCTGCAGACCAAAGTGTGCGTTATAATCTGGACCTGTCCTGTTTTGTGGGTAAGCCGAACCACACGGTGATGGATGGATGGACACAGGACAGACTAAATGATGGCAGTGTAGAAGATGAGCAGCAAATCGTGTGGAAGATTGGACATCTTGAGTTGCTGAAGGAAGTCCAGTCTCTGCTGGACCTTCTACTGAACATTTTCTATGTGTGAGGACCAGCTCAGGTCTCAGGATTGGCTGGTTCCTAGGAACTGGAAATGATCCACAGACGCAGTGTTGCTGAGAATGAGGAGGGGAGGAAGTCCACCGTCATTTCCACCATGCAACATGTGAGCTTCTCCCGATGAGTGTTTTGGCACTGCATGGCTCATTGATCTTTATACACTTCACCTTCTCCAGTGATCTTTGAAAGCTCTGTCCCCAGAAGGCAAAATCAGTAAACTATTTTCTGCATAGTAAATTGATTTAATTCATCTTGATTTGCCAATCAAAAAAACGAGCAATTCCCCACCTGATAGAACTCATTCTAAAATGTATGCTGAATACTGCAGAGAAAAAAATAGGGACTTTTACATTGATAAACAATAGTAGATTAAGCTCTGCCCAGATCACATAAAGTCACAATGTCATGACTGATTATTCATTGGAGGAACTCAAACTTTTGAGTACTTAAAATCATGTTGTGACAACCATGAATTACAACAAGAACACAAGTGGTATTTCAACTTTAACACCAAATTATTTTACCTCACTGTCATTTTTGATGCTTTTAATCTATCTGTTCTTCTGACAAAGTGTTGTCTTCTCTGTTTTGCTGTGTTTAAGGACCCGTGTGCGATCATCCACTAAATCCGCAGATAACGCACGGAACGGACGGTCGCTGCCATACACTCACTCTGCCTGATGCTACTGCTGTTCTGTAAATGCACCATTTGAACGGGTTGCTTAAATCCCTGATGAAGATATGAGCTCCATAAACCAAACAGTCATTCCTCATCTAGATACAGAGAAGTCTGTGTGCAGTGCTTATTTTCATTTCTCAGTGAAGGTGATAAAAGAACATAACTATGCACTAACTAGGTGTTTAATTGTCCTAACAGCACATCTTATAACCCGGTGCTGTCAGACAGGCACCTTAAATCTCCAAAGATGTAGCTTTTGAAAAAATTAGAGGAAAGATCCTACACCTAAATGTAAAGTCATACTGTTCGGTCAAAGTAACATGCTCTTTTTGATCATTTTCCCTGAAGGTGTACGAATGAGACCTCAGACAGTTGTGAAGGGTCATCACTAGACTTGATTTTCTCAGGAAAACCCAAAGATGGAGGTACAGGGTTCCTGCTGGACAGTCATGTTTCTTATGTAGCACTGCCCTCTGCTGTTCACTGCTCGAAATTCTGTTTTCACTACAGGGTCTTGAAATCTTAGTAAACAAAAATATATAAAACATTAGTTTCCCCAGTTGTGTCCACAAACTATGAAGAGTCTCTAGTGTTGAATACACAAACTGAAGATTTAGCCACAGAAAACAGAGCAGAACAGACACTGATGGATTGACTCTCTGAATACTCCTTTTTCTCATTAAAGCTGTTTTACAAGCATTTTAAATTAATTTCCCTAACAACCACTAAATCCCACCTTTGACAAATTGTATTTCCTCTTGTCAGGTCGGGTGTGTTCTATTTACTTTCAAGTAAATAAAGACTCTCCAATATTGAGAGGTAGGTTATGGTTGTCTTTGTGGTAAACCTGTGTAATTAATGAAATGTGCTAATACTGACAGTCGGTAATTTGATCATATGTCTGCTACAAGTTGCATCAAAAGTAAAGGTAAAATTCTATTTTTGAAGAGGGTTGATCTCAGAATTGAAGCCATTAAGGTCAGATGTGTCACTGACTGAGGGCTCCATCTGATATTCTGCTTGGGGTGTTGTCTACTGTGAAACGTCTTAGGACCAGAGGCCAGCTCTGCTGTTTCATGTTGGGTTTTCATGCTTAACTGTTAAGCATCACTCATCTCTTAAACCACATGTCTTCAGTGATCAAACTGTATGAGTCTTCGGTCTCTCTCCTTGTGCTCCAGACACTAGAGAAGGGTATATTGTTGTCTCTGGTGTCCTCCAATGCAAACCTGATGTTATCCACTGACTTGCTGCTTTCAGTAAAAGGTTTGTTCCACTTCTTTGGCTTTTTAACCTGGTCATTATTCATATATTCAAACCAGGAGTGGCTGTGTGTTGTTCCCTGGTAGAAGTTCAGTACTCGGTATTCCACTTCTTTCGTGATCAGCCAAAGTGGGTGAACTGAGGATCCCAAATCATCCCCGTGTTCTGGATTGTTTTAGTTAAAAATAAAAACAGCTTAAAACCCACTGCTGTCAGACAGGTACCCCAGGGCTGAATACACTATCTAAAGTTTTATCTGATGAAAAACAAAGCCGAATAGACACTGATGCTTATTTTCATCATGCAGACTTATTTACATGCATTTGTTTTGAAAGAATTTCCTGCTCAGCCATTGAACAGCACCTGCGTTAGACACAAATTGCTCTGTCATTGGATCAAGTAAATACGCATTTACCAACATTCAGAGGTAAGTTCTGCTTCTCTTTATGTTAAACCCGTTTAATTTAGTGAACTTTAATAATACTATAAGACTCAAACTGTATAAGAAAGTGTGCATAAATTATATGTAGCTATATGGTGTAATCTGTCTGAATGAGAGCAGTACTAGCTGTAGTTACGTTATTTCATCGTATCTCTGCAATAATGATAATTACTTTTGAGTGAGTGTCAAACCAGATCTCTTTTTGTGGCACACAATTTAATATTCTAAGATGATGCTCTTCAAAATACTCATTACAATTATTTCAGTCTAGCAAACAATCACATTATGTCATAATTGAACAAGAAGGCCTCTGAATATGGGCAACCACAGAGACATTGAGTTTGGTTAAAAAAAAAAGGTTTATTGAATAGAGTTCTGGAAATAATGCCAGGCAGGATTTTCCAGGGTTCTGCTGGGAAAGATTTGGGTATAGGTGAATAGTTGGTCGAAGAAGATAGAAAGGTGGAGAATGCTGCACTCACAGGGTTTGAGGTTTGTCTTAGGCTTTGGGAGGGTGGTGTCCTGGGTCCTGGTGCATGCTGAGACTCTCTCTCTAATGCTGGAGTGTTGGAGGGTGGACAGGCAGGCGGCCTCCTGGAGGAGGGCAGAGGTAGGCTGGTGATCAGAGAGATCCGAAAGTCGAGGAGGGTCCAGGCTTGGAGGTTTGTTTGGCTTGAATGGTGGGAAATAGGAAGGAAGAGACAAAAACTTAGAGCTGGCTCGAAAAAAATCAAGGGACAGAAGTAGGTCGGTCATGTACCACGCTTTTAGCAAGAAAGAACTGACACCCTCCTCCTGGTCTCAGCTCCTTAAGTAGGCACCTAATTATCCGAGATGCGAAACACCTGCCCGTCACACCCTGCAGAGAAGAGAGAGACCAGACCTGCACCCAGACCAGCAGTATGACACATTAACATTCATTTTGTCCTTTGTCAATGTACAGTGAGCTGCAGGGGAACTTCAACCGATACACCACGTATTAAACCCTTTGAGAAGCTGTGAGGTGACCTGAACCAGGCTGTACAGGCAAGCATGGCTACAAGAAGTGTCTTACTGGTTATTTGAACCAAAAAGGGTAACAGCAGCGACTAGAGCAGGGGTGTCAAACTCGTTTTGGTTTAGGGGCCGCATACAGCTTAATCTGATCTCGGCTTGTTGTTGATTTTTATATTAAATAAATTTCACTTTTACACAATATATTATGAATAACCTCAGCGTTTTTAAGACAAGTATGTGCAATTTCAACAATACCTTTACTCAGTTAAACATTTACTTAAGTGCATTATGCATAAAAACTGATCACAGTGATTGTACAATGTTGAAAAACACTTATTCACATTTTTTGGAACTTAAAAACACTGTCCTGAATGACAAAATACATCAAAAATTAAGAAATGATTTAAAATCAATTTTCCACATCTGAAGCTCAGTGCTACCATCTGCTGATTAAAACACAGTGGACCCTTGTGGACAATATAGGAACTGCAGATTTTCAATTAAACGAAGTACATGTTTTTTTCAATAATTGTTGAAAAATAATTCTCTTACTTTTATCTCCTCTTTCTTTCACCTTTTGTTTTTTTCTTCTTGTTCTTCCTTTCCTCTCCTACATTCCCATTGTAGTGTCCATATCATTTGAGATATTCCCCGCATGAATCATAATAAAACTATTCACATTCATAAATCAAGCGGAGCACTATGGCAAAAGCATTACTGCTCCACTTATGAAAGTCAAATCTGATGAGCTCTTTTTTGCATTAAGACAACAATTCTTATTGCCACATTGCCAGACATGACACTGGGGGGAAAAAAACTAGAGGGTAGTGCGTTCTAACATTTTTGGAAGAAAAATCTTTTGATTAATGAGTAAAACAAGGTCATTTTTGCTGTTCAAGAGCAGTTAAACCATTGTCTTTTACAGAGATAACTACAGATGAGGTTAGTCATCACCACATGAACACATTTCTTTTTGAAGAACTAAATATTTATTTGGTTGTTTTGAGTTTTTTCATATGACTGTAGGATCACCTATATCTGTTTTAGTAAGGCGTACAGTTAAGCTCCCAGAATTATAATTACTCCTGGCAGTTTTAGGTTAAATTAACAGGAAGGAAAAACCTCATGCAGAACCAGGCTCAGTGTGATCCGTCATCTGCCTCAACCAGCTGGGGTTTAGAGAAGACAGAGCAGAGAAACAAAAAGCGCAGAAGCACACATTGATCCAGGAGTCCTTTCTATGTTATAGGATGATGTCCAATGACCTGCCGTTATCTATTTAGTTGAGGAAGTTCAGCCAGTTTTATTTCACCAACTATAAAACAGTCCTTCCTCCTGAGCAAGTGTGTGAGCAAAGTTCTTAACTTTACAGGAACTCCCCATTTTAAGCAAACGTGGCATCAGTGGAAAAGACAAAGCCCATTTTAATAGATCAAAAACAGAAAACGCAGCACAAATACCAAACAGAGCCCCATGCTTATTGTTCCAAATACCAATCAGCTTTGACACCAGGCATTTGGGCATCTCAAATCATACACTCAAAAAACAAATGGTTTCGGGAGGGGAAAAGGTGGGCAATGCCCAAGCCAGATTCCAGACCTGAATCGAACCAAACATCTGAGGAATCACCGAAACCAGGCCTCTGTACAGGGGATGATGTCACCATCTGGGTGGTTTGGAAAACCGTTTGGTCTTTTAAAGGCTTTTTTAAAAGCCAGTTTAGTTACTTTTTTAAAGCACACACCTTTGTGACTATATTACTCTTTGTCTGTTTCACAGGATGAGGTGGT
Organism: Fundulus heteroclitus; assembly: GCF_011125445.2. Classification (NCBI taxonomy): domain Eukaryota; kingdom Metazoa; phylum Chordata; class Actinopteri; order Cyprinodontiformes; family Fundulidae; genus Fundulus; species Fundulus heteroclitus. The sequence continues at coordinate 24,434,713 of NC_046364.1, read as the reverse complement.
TGGTCCTTTGGTGGCTGACCTTGCCTGTTTTTAATAGCAAAAATTGTGAAAAGCAGGCATTGGATACCAAACTGCTTAACTGCCTGTGTCCCAACCTGCCTGTCAACCAAAGTGCCTGCCTGAAAGTCCACCATCTTCAAACAGGTCATTACCACGTAAAGTCTCACACAATTTTATGTCTAATTGATTACGGCATCTCAACTGGGAGCAGATTTCTTGGGTAGGCTTTAGACTTAGACTTTCTTTATTGTCATTTTGTATACACAGAGTGCATACAGAATGAAATTTCGTTTTCACACAGCTCAGAAATATTGCAGTTAGAGCTTGTGCTATATTCCATTTACTAAGGTTGTGCTTCCATTTACTATAGCTTGTGCTATATTCCATTTACTAAGGAGAAACAAATCAGCAAATAAAAGCATATTAAAAAGAATTGTAAGCATTAATTGGCCAAGGACTAATTGTTAAATCTCGTTGAAAAATGTTTTGCTATGTCTTTCTCCAAGAGACAAAGGAAGAGAATAAGAAGCCATGCCAGTGAAACAGCTAGTACCATTTAGGCATGAAAAGGTGTTTGATAGAGTAACTGTCACAGCAGAGAGAGAAAAAAATGTTTTAAACCACGAAACCAGCAAGACAATTCCACAGTGTGCAGCAGGCAAATCAGGAAGCTATAAACAAAATCCCACAGTGTCAGTAGGCAAAACTAGAATATGCAACATGCCTTACCCACAACAGAATTTCATTTTAATTAAAGTTGTTTTTAAATATCATTGCAGTTGTGCAACTATGCCACAGTAGAAAATGTTTTAAATGAAAAATGAAAAGATTGAGGTTCATATAACCCAAATGCTATTAACTTTGGATGTGGTTTAAAACATAAATAATAACAGATAACTATGATTTTTACCTTTATGCAATTGAAAGCACTATAAAGACAGATTAGTTAATGTTCAGTTTGATCATTTTTATTGTTTTTTCCTTGTTTTGGAAATATTCCCTCACTTTGAATTGATGCCTTCAACACGTTCCAATAAAAGCTGGGACAGAACCATGTTTACAACTGTGTTATGTCACCTTTCCTTTTAATGACAATCAATAAGTGTTTGGGGAGGACACAATTGTTGAAGCTTTGTAGATGGAATTCATTCCCATTCTTGCTTGATGGTTACCTTAATTTGCTCAAAAGTATGTGGGGAAATGTTGTTTTTATTCTGTTGGGCTACTTGCTTAGGTCTTTTAAAAGCATTTTTAGAAGCCAGTTTAGTTACTTTTTAAAGCACACACCTTTGTAACTATATCACAGTTTGTTTGTTTTACAGCATGAGGTGTTTGGTCCTTTGGTGGCTGACCTTGTCTGTTTTCCATAGCAAAATTTGCGAAAGGCAGTCATTGGATTCCTATGATAGTAAAACACACTTGTTTACAAAGTAGTGAACCTCGCCCCGTTCTTGTTTTGACCGGCTGAGCCTTTCGAGGATGCTCCTTTTTATGTACAATCCTGACCTGTTTCCAACAAACTTGTTCATAGAATGATCCAAACTGGTGTTTTTTTGATCATTCTCAACTTTCCCAGCCTTTTATGGAGATGTTTCAGGCACCAAATTCAGAATGAATAAAGACAGAACCAATACAGTTTATCAATCTGAACATTAAATATCCTGTCTGCATAGTGGTTTGTAGTGAATCCTACATTCATTTGGCTACAGTTTTTTAGTTCAGTTCCACTTAGGTTTTACAGAATGTCCAAACTTAATTGGAACTGGTTTGTATGAAAGTTAAACCCTTTTTACTGCTGCTTCTTACTCCTCCATCTATTTCCTTTAATGTGTCTCCTGCTAATTCTAATGTAATTAAACCTATGAAAAATCCTGCAATTAACCCTGCAGGAAGAGAACAAGCCCAAAGCCACATTGACCATTTTACCTCGCTTTTGAAGAAGGGAAGCTCTGATGTTCATGAGATTCTTCAGTAAATATTTTAATTCTTATCAGGAAATGTAGATATTCTGTAACATTGTGTTAACAAGCAAAACTGACCTTATTTTTTCCTCTTTTTCCACAAGAAACTTTCAGATTCTTGAAGATATCCTAGAAGAAACAGAGGTGAATGAGACAACTTTGATGTCAAATGACAGCGTTGTCGTCCTTCAAAATAAATCCATCAATGACCTTGAAGGTCTGGAAATTAATGCCAATGACACTGAGGTAAAGATTCTGCTGTCCAGTCAAAAACTAATGAAGAAGACATGTGTGTTAGTGTGGTGACAAAGTAGCACAAAAAGGTATTAAGCTTTTTAGTGTAATGTTTACTATTAAAACATAAATGAATTTAGGTTTGGTCCACACATTCATTGTCTCCATGGAGCCTTTGTGCCAAAGTAGATTCTTTTGACATGAGGAAAAAATTAGAAACTAAAACTAAAATATTCCAAACGTTTTTTGTTTGTTTTTTTTTTTTTAATAAAATATCCTTGTTGGCAAACATGGGTACGTTACACTATCACATATAATATCATGCAGTGTTTCTCCTGTTTTTGCAATCAATGTAGGCAAGGATAAACAGCAGTGTGGCAAACCTCAAGGTGAATATCCGTAGGCCGACAGAGCTGAACCTTGACACCAGGTATTTGGGCATCTTGAGGGTTTTCATTTTTCAGCATCATAGTAGCACCATGCATATATTACACTAAACAAACAAATGGTTTCGTTAGGAGAAAAGGTGGGCAATGGCCAAGCCAGATTCCAGACCTGAATCGAACCAAACATCTGAGGAATCACCGAAACAAGGCCTCTGTAGAGGACATGATGTCAGTATCTGGGTGGTTTGGAGAACCTTTTGGTCTTTTAAAGGCTTTTTTTAAATACAGTTTAGTTACTTTTTTAAAGCACACACCTTTGTAACTATTTTACTCTTTGTCTGTTTCACAGGATGAGGTGTTTGGTCCTTTGGTGGCTGACCTTGCCTGTTTTTAATAGCAAAATTTGTGAAAGTCAGGCATTGTATTCCTATGATAGTAAAACGTGCATTACAGAGCCGAGAGGAAGTATGCCTCACAGCCAATGTGTCTGCCTGCCTACCAAACTGCTTAACTGCCTGTGTCCCGACCTGCCTGTCAGCCAATGTGCCTGCCATCAAGCCCACCTGCTTCAAACAGGTCATTACCACGTAAAGTCTCACACAATTTTATATCTATTTGATTACGGCATCTCAACTGGGAGCAGATTTCTTGGGTAGGCTTTAAAGCTTGTGCTATAATTCATTTACTAAGGAGAAACAAATCAACAAATAAAAGCATATTAAAAAGAATTGTAAGCATTAATGGGCCAAGGACTAATTGTTAAATCTCATTGAAAAATTGTTTTGCTATGTCTCACTCCATGGCCAGTTTTTCAAGTAATCTTAAAAGTTAAGATTGGAGTTGACTCATTTATACAAATATAATCTTTTAGTTGCTGTCAGGTTTCTGCAAACAGACTAAAGCTTTGCTTTTGTCATCACAGTATTAAGAGAATGTGAAGCCGTAAATTAGTAGTCAGCTTCTTAGCAAGTGTATCTCTGGGTGGGGAAGTTAGTTTGAAATGCTGATAGGTGGTTGGCAAACCTTGTCCTGGGATGTGTGACTGTGCAATTTACAAAGGCCAACATATGGAAGAGGGGTAGAAAGAGAGAGATGAAAGGAGAGAGGTAAGGAAAGATGAAAAGGAAGGAATAAGAACCCATGCTAGTGAAACTGCTAGTAACAGTTTAGCTTTACACACAATAAAAAAATGGTGTGTAGAACATGGTTCTCGAAAGCAAAGTGCTGCAGCAGGAAACAGTGTGTTTAACATGAAAATGTGTTTGATAGAGTAACTGTCACAACAGAGAGAATTTTTTTTTTATTAAACCACGAAACCAGCAAGACAATTCCACAGTGTGCAGCAGGCAAATCAGGAAGCTATAAACAAAATTCCACCGTGTCAGTAGGCAAAACTAGAAAATGCAACATGCCATACCCACGACAGAATTTTATTTTAATTAAAGTTGTTTTTAAATATCATTGCAGTTGTGCAACTATGCCACAGTAGAAAAATGTTTTATATGAAAAATTAAAAGATTGAGGTTTATATAACCCAAATGCTATTAACGTTGGATGTGGTTTAAAACATCAATAATGACAGATAACTATGATTTTTAATTTATGTAATTGAAAGCACTATAAAGACAGATTAGTTAATGTTCAGTTTGATAATTTTTATTGTTTTTTCTTGGAAATATTCACTCATTTTGAATTGATGCCTTCAACACGTTCCAATAAAAGCTGGGACACAACCATGTTTACAACTGTGTTATGTCACCTTTCCTTTTAATGACAATCAATAAGTGTTTGGGGAGGACACAATTGTTGAAGCTTTGTAGATGGAATTCATTCCCATTCTTGCTTGATGGTTACCTTCATTTGCTCAACAGTATGTGGGGAAATGTTGTTTTTATACTGTTGGGCTTATAATGTTCTGTTCTGGTATATGTTAATTATTTTGGTTAAAGTTAGCCTTCCTGTCTTGGATTAGTTTGTATTGTTACTTTAGTTAAGTATTTTGTCTAGTTCAGTTCAATCCTGTTTCCTGCCACTTGTCCTGTCAGTCTTTCAGCCACTTCTCCATTACTTCCACCTGTTCTGTTTAATTATCTCTCCCTCTCTCCTTTGTTCTCCTGCCTATTTATACCTGCCTCAGGTCTCTGCTCCCTGCCAGAATATCTCATCTCATTTCCTCATGTTTTCATGTCTCATCTCCCTGTGGTAAGAGCTCTCCAGCATTTTTGCAGTCTTTGTTTCTGACCTGTTTGCTTTTTTTGAGCATGCCCAGTTCCTGTTAGTTTTTTGGTTTTATGCTTGGATGTTCTGCTCTGTACCCAGCTTGGATTGTTTTTTGCCTGCCGGACCCACCCCCTCATCACTTAAAATAAATCCTGTTAAACTTTACCTAAGTGTCTGGCTGAATACTGGGTTCTCCTCTCCTGCAAAATCATTACAGGGCTGCTTGCTTTGGTCTTTTAAAGGCTTTTTAGAAGCCAGTTTAGTTACTTTTTAAAGCACACACCTATGTAACTATATTACAGTTTGTCTGTTTTACAGCATGAGGTGTTTGGTCCTTTGGTGGCTGACCTTGCCTGTTTTCCATAGCAAAATTTGCGAAAAGCAGTCATTGGATTCCTATGATAGTAAAACACACTTGTTTACAAAGTAGTGAACCTCGCCCCGTTCTTGTTTTGACCGGCTGAGCCTTTCGAGGATGCTCCTTTTTATATACAATCCTGACCTGTTTCCAACAAACAGGTGTTTTTTTGATCATTCTCAACTTTCCCAGCCTTTTATGGAGATGTTTCAGGCACCAAATTCAGAATGAATATAGACAGAACCAATACAGTTTATCAATCTGAACATTAAATATCATGTCTGCATAGTGGTTTGTAGTGAATCCTACTTTCATTTGGCTATAGTTTTTTAGTTCAGTTCCACTTAGGTTTTACAGAACGTCCAAACTTAATTGGAACTGGTTTGTATGAAAGTTATATCCTTTTTACTACTTCTTCTTACTCCACCATCTATTTCCTTTAATGTGTCTCCTGCTAATTCTAATGTAATTAAACCTATGAAAAATCCTGCAATTAACCCTGCAGGAAGAGAACAAGCCCAAAGCCACATTAACCATCTTACCTCGCTTTTGAAGAAGGGAAGCTCTGATGCTCATGAGATTATTCAGTAAATATTTTAATTCTTATCAGAAAATGTAGATATTCTGTAACATTGTGTTAACAAGCAAAACTGACCTCATTTTCTCTTTTTTTTCCACAAGAAACATCCCGACTCTAGAAAAAATCCTAGAAGAAACAGAGGTGAATGAGACAACTTTGATGTCAAATGACAGCATTGTCGTCCTTCTACATAAATCCACTGATGACTTTGAAGGTCTGGAGATTAATGCCAATAACACTGAGGTAAAGATTCTGCTGTCCAGTCAAAAACTAATGAAGAGGACATGTGCGTTAGTGTGGTGACAAAGTAGCACAAAAAAAGGTATTAAGCTTTTTAGGCTAGGCAAGGCAATTTTTTTTATATAGCAGTACAGAGTATAGTATACAGTACAGAGACAATGCAAAGTGCTTTACATGATTAAAATAAAGGAAAATAAAACAGAATAAAAGCAAGTAGGGATAAAATGTAGAAACAAAAAAGAACATTAAAAACAGTAAAACGGTTTAACTAGAACAGTCAAAGGCAATTTTAAACAAATGTGTTTTTAATCTTGATTTAAAAGAGTTTTAGTGTAATGTTTACTATTAAAACATAAATGAATTTAGGTTTGGTCCACACATTCATTGTCTCCATGGAGCCTTTGTGCCAAAGTAGATTATTTTAACATGAGGAAAAAATTAGAAACTAAAATTAAAATATTCCAAAACTTTTTTTTTTTTTAAAATAAAATATCCTTGTTGGCACACATGGCTACGTTACACTATCACATATAATGTCATGCAGTGTTTCTTCTGTTTTTGCCATCAATGTAGGCAAGGATAAACGACAGTGTGGCAAACCTCAAGGTGAAGATCCTTCTGCCGAGAGAGCTGAAACTTCAAAAGAATGACACAGCTGTCTTCTCCACTATTCAGATACCAAAAGAGGTCACTGACTACACTCTCCATGCTGTCCAACACTAACATAGTTTTATGAAGTTATAAAAAGAAGATTTTATTTTCACAGTTAATCTGTGTCACAGAACTTTGTTAGAGCTTTGGAAGCTTTGGATTTTCATTTTTATTTAATTAGGGTAAATAAGTAATTGGTCAGTATAACCCATTTTGGTAACTTCAGCCAAATTCACTGCATTTAGACATTTCTTTCAACTTTGGCAGAGAGGTCAAGGAAGACAATCATTTTCTCTTTCTAACAATGATGGTGCCACCTCGTAGAATTATATTATTTTAGGATAAACACTTTAATTTGTTGAAAAAAAAGAAATCAACACTGCAGGCAGACCTGTGCAGGGGTCTGAAAAATCGCTGGCAACAACAGTGATGTGACAGAGTCGGCATCAGCCTCCTCAGAAAATGAGTGAGGGGTGTGTTTCTGTCTTTGCCCTCTCAAAACTGCAGTCTGAGGGTGCTTCAGTCTGGCAGATACCTAAGTGAGCCAGTGTATGAACTGCACAGTTTTTTTGCGTTATGAAAAGTGATCTGAACCTTTACAGTCACTCACCGGTCCGGGCCACAGAGTCAGGTCAGCTGCACGCTGACGAGGCGAGCCAGGGGCTGTTGTCCGAGCACATCCAGGCATTTTTAAAATAAAGTTAAATGTTAAAACACAGAATAGATGTTTTGGGTTAACATAGCTAATTTCTTGCCTAAAACCTTTTTAAGGTTACGTTTATGACAGAAATTATTATATATATCCAACTTCATTCAAAGCTTTCCACTGTTTTCCGCCATTGCTGTTTGCGGTTTAAATAATTCTCTTCAAATCCCAATGACACATTCGTTGGCTGCATTTACAGCCTTCGTTGCCCGCTGTAACATTATCGGCCTTTAAAAACAGCCTTCTAAGGATGCAGTCAAGGACACAATTTATAGTAACCTGTTTATGGAGCACCTGAGAAAAACTAATCTTTTTAAGGATCAGCCAATGGGGGTGAAAGTCCAACCCACTAAAGCTGATTGGCAGGCGGGTGCTTCTGCAGAAAAGTGTCATTATGAAAAAAATGGGCCATCGAGAAAATCACCATTATGAAATAAAAGAAGACTTTAGAAGTATATATTTTGAAATAAAAACTACTGGAATTAAATGATAATACCTCAATGATATTTGATATAATCATAATGTGAAACTAGAAAAATTTCTGAAGAAATTTAGCAAGGCGCCTGCCACTTGGTGCGTACCGTACCGTCAGAAATAGCAACAGGAAGCAACACTGCAAATTTAAGCTTCCTACGGTCTTCACAGCCCCCGCAGTGGCCTTCGAAAGGTGCCATGTTAAGTCAATGGACCTCCTAGGAGCCTCTTGCTAGCAGCGTTGTCATGGAGACTCACTGACAGCTGCAGCCCTCTCTGTCTGTAAAGGCAGAAGAACCCTGGCTAAGCAGAAGTTTATAGGACCTTCCCAAAGCTACTTCTGGTTAGCAACATGCTAACGGTTAGCCGCTAGCATGGTTGTGTTCAGTATCACCGGGTGATGTTACTCTGTTAGTTTGGTCGAAATCCTGTACTGAGAAGTGCCTAAAAAGGGAGAAAATCCTAAAATTCACCAAATCTGTCAAGCAGGAGTTTGTACAAGCTTCTTATAGCTACTTCCGGTTAGCAACATGCTAACCGTTAGCCGCTAGCATGGTTGTGTTCAGTATCACCGGGTGATTGTACTCTGTGAGTTTGGTCAAAATCCTGTACTGGGATGTGCCTCAAATAGGGAGAAAATACGTAGTTTATAACGTTGCCATGGTAACTCAAAATGGCGGGTGGTACAAAACAATACTTCATGTGATCAGCACACATGTTTTGATATACACAATGTGGGGATTATAATACAAAACTCCAAGTCTTCCACACCGGGAATCGATCCCATGATCTCTTGCATGCAAAGCCTCCACTTTCCACCTGTGCTACAATGTAGCACCATATATGGGCATGCATTATTGGGCCCATAAGGGGGTTAGTCCCCCATTGAAAAGCATTGGATGTTTGACACCTCATAGCTTTGAGATGCTTTATGCGACGTATCCCAAATTTCTTGTGAAGCTTTCTCTCTAAAGTAAGAACAGACTCTGTGAAGCAGAAGTTGGTGAGACCTTCCTGAAGCTACTTCCGGTTAGCAACATGCTAACCGTTAGCCGCTAACAAGGTTGTGTTCAGTCTCACCAGGTGATTGTACTCTGTCAGTTTGGTCCAAATCCTGTACTGGGAAGTGCCTCAAAAAGGGGTGCCAATACTTAATGTCACCAAACGTGACCAAAGTTCATGGGACAGATTGGCCTCCTTTAGAAACTCAGCCTCACCACATCTGGGCCCAGAACTCAACATTTGACCAAAATGGTGTGTAGTGCCATTTCCCACAGGTGGGATGTGCTGTATTGGCCAATAGGGGGTTTTCAGCTGACGTCACGCTCACGTGACTACTCAGCGCGTCCGCCATATTGGGTGGCAGTCGTTTCGCACCGTTGACCTGCATTGTATGACGCCTTAGGCAGTATTGGAAGTGAACAATGGGGAAAACGTGTTTAATGGTTGGTTGCACGGCCCGTGGAGGTGAAGATCAACGCTCTTTCTATCGCTTACCAGCCGTAATAGTGAATCGGTGTGAAAAAACAAAACAGCTCTCTGAACAACGCCGTCACCTATGGCTGACACGGATATCCAGGTCCGATTTGGACGGTGTTAAGCTGGAATACGCCAGAGTCTGCGGTGCTCAGTTTGTCACAGGTAATTAACTGTTAAGTATTTAAAACATGTAAGAAGAATATATTAATAATAGGGCTTGGGCGTTATGACTTATTACTTTCCGCGGCTGCCATGTTGACTGCCTCCGCCGCCTCTACTGCCTATGACTACCGCGTACTGTACTCCCTCTCTCAGCCGTGTTTTAATTTGATTAATTTCACCTTAACTTGATTTCAACCATGGTAAACCGTTGCTGTATTGTGGGCTGTAACAGCGCAACACATGATCGCCATGGGAAAAACATAGAAACAGATTAATTTTCCACCGCTTTCCTGCCTGGAGGCGCAACCACGGAGAACAAGCGTCAGAGATAACAAAGAGTCGTCGGCTCGCTTGGATCACGGCTGTAAGTCGACCGAACATAACTTTCCACAGTATCCCGATGTCAATGAGAGTGTGTTCTAAACCTTTGAAACACATAGCAGCTAGTTAAAAGTACATTACATGCGTGAGTGGTTGTTAGCACTGACGGTTAGCATGTGCCAGAGCCCGTCTGAGCGCAGCTTACCTTTGAACGAGTTGCTGTGTTCCCACTGTTTGCTGGCTTTATGATCTGCAGCTCCTACCGGCGCCAATACGGTAAATACAACTTAATTTTGCACTGGTCATTGTTCTGCTTAAATAATTAAAGCCGCGAGCGGCGTCGATCGGCCCTGCAGCCAAGCGCCTTCGCGCACCGCCGGCCGTCAGCCACCGCAGAAGCATGCGACACATTTGCGTCGGATTGTTTACATTTTTACCATCTTATTAAAACTCACCCGTCCACGTATGATGGCGATTTCCTTGATGTACATAACCAGATGTGAACTGGTTGTGAGCCTCTAGATCCTTGTAAGCTCTCATTTCCTCAACAGTGTGCAGAGGGTTTTCACCGAACACCAGGTAATGCACTATGTCGCCGTGCTCTACATTTGGCCAATCATCTGGATTACGGCTAAACAAGGCACCGTGGAGGGCATAGGGGTCCATATGGTCGATCACGGAACATTTCCTCAGATATACGTCCTTATCTGGTCGCTCTAGCGTGCTGGCGTACTTATCCATTCGCGATACGATAATACGTGTACGACAACTAGAGATAAGGAAGTGTACCACCCAATATGGCGGACCGGAAGTTGGCCAGTGACGTCAGTGAAAACCCCCTATTGGGTCGTGTCTGGTTATCATGCCAGGTCCTGTTGGAAGCAAAGGCCCAGTAGGAAAGCATGTGAAATCCAAAATGAGCCAGAAAACTGACACATGGCTGAAAGTCACATGAAAATTTTAAAATGTTAAGAGGAAGTGATTGTGCAAATTTCAGATTTCTACATTAATCACAGCCACTGCAGTGAGCGATGAAAGTTGCCATTGTATCTCAATGGAGCGTCTCCCTCTGGCCCTCAGAGTTCCGTCGTCATGGAAACTCACTCACACACCTGCAGCGGCAGTCTACAGAAGTGCAGACACATTGGTCACAAAAAGTCCCATTGGATTATAATAGAGAACTTTGCCCCGAACAACGCTTCATATCTCCTGATCCATAAATGGTAGAGACGTAATTTTTTCTGCGTTTAGTTCGTAACGGATAGAAGAAGGGAAGGGAAGGGAAGAAGAAAAGCTAGCGTTTTTTGCTAGAAAAAGTTTAATAAAGGCGTAAAAAATTATGATCTAAATGGGATTTTTATGGAATTTCAGAAATCCTCTAAAAAGGGTCCCGAACAAATCGATGTAACTCAAAAAGTATAAGAGATATCAAAATAATTATTTCACCATGAGTATCAGCAGGCTTTTGAGGACCATGAAGCTCATTTTTATGTTTGTACAAAAATCGGTGTAGACACAGCGACGATGTAAAAAAGTGTTTGATGTGGGAAAATGCAGCTCCAAAGCGTTTTTAGGATTTTGCACATTCGCTACTCCCGAACAAATTGTTCCTGCGGAAAAACCGTAACAGTTATCCACAAAATTCCTTTTTGTGAGTGCCAGAAGGGTTGGGACATTCATGTGTCAAAGTCTCATGTCTGTACATAAAACGGTTTAGGAGTAGCGACGATGCGAAAACATGTGATGTTCTGGATTTTTAGACGTCATTTTTCAAAACCGCTCCATAGGAAATGAATGGGGGAGGTTTCGGGTTTGTGTCGGTCTGAGGTGATTTGCAAAAAATCTATAAATGCCAAACCAATGAGGGTTACATTTCCCGAATCCTGACAAAAATGCCTACGTTTTGATGTATAATTTGTCTACATAGAGTGAAAATTGAGCGAGTAGGCTCAAGTTGTTCGGAGTTTTGAAATTGTTAAAAAAGCTAGAGTGGGCCACTCTTGCAGTTGAAGAATTCCGTCATTGACTTTTATTATAAACGATGATTTCATTGATTTTCGGACATGAGCTTTGAGGAGTACTTGTGAGGAGACGATAACAGATATCCACATCCCATTTTCACTTCTGAGTAGTTCACAGATATATCTACAAACTGGAAGTTAAACTGGACGTTTTGCTACCTATGTTGTGGGGGTGCACGCTACGGTTCGGGCCGCATTAAGCGTTAAACAATTAAGAATATTAATAAGATAGAGACGCGTTTAGAGGTGCATAGTAATAGGTGCCTCCATGCATTTGCATCCTCATTGCAAACACTATGGCAGGTGCCTAATAATGGTTTTATTGTTAGAAAAGTATAAGGTCATTATGATGAAATGTTTTTTATTCTTTAAAAATGTGTTTAAGCATTCAGTTATTTTACAATTTCACTGTCACTTTCAATATTTATATCTTAGTTTTTTCAAGTAGATATTTACTGCGACCTGTCCAGGGTGTACCCCGCCTCTCGCCCAGTGGGCTCTGGAGATAGGCACCAGCAACCCTGCAACACAACAAGGAATTAAGCGTGTCAGAAAATGCATGGATGGATGTTTATTTCATAATGTTTTATTCATTTAATTTATTTAATTTTTAGCACCTGTAGGTGTTCCATACAGGATAGGTGTCTAAACGTTTTCAGAAAAACTAATGCAGATAATAAAATAATGCAGAAATAAAAAGCGTATGAGCAGAAGTTGCACAAAGGATTTGAAAGGAGAAAAAAGGTGAAATCTTACACTATTTAGAATAAATATTGTAAAATATTTAGAAAATTTGGGGAGTTGTGGCATAGTGGTTAGAGCAGTGCGCCTGCACTCTGTGAAGGTTGCAAGTACCCGGTTCGATCCCCACAGCCTGCACTCTGGTCCCTGAGCAAGACCCTTAACCCCCGATTGTTCCCCAAGGGGATGGGTTAAAATGCAGAAGTGTGTTTTTTTGTTTGTCCTGCACTGTTGGAGAAAGTGGAATCCCTGCTCCTCTGCTGTATAATAGTTGGACGTCACTTCCTGTTTGCGGTAAGGCGTATTGTATCACTTCCTGTTTTCACTGCGTGAGCAACGGTTTGTTGCTCCAGATTCTCTCGCTTTTATCTTTAATCTCTTTGCTGTAACATCTGTTTCTAACACATAAGCACTTTTAAAACATTTTCTGTTGCTGCACATCACGCTTGGGAACTCCTCGTGTTTCACGGTTTGCTCTCTTGGCGTGGTAGAAGGGCGCTAGCCTAGCTTTAGCCTAGCCTAGCTTTAGCTCCACAATGGCTTCCTCTCCTACTATTACTTCAGCTTCTCCGTCTCTGACTAAGTCTCCCCTTATCTCCTGCTCTCTGTGTCAGATGTTTAGCTATTCATCTGCCTCCTTTAGTGATAATGGTACTTGTAATAAATGTAGTGTTTTTGTAGCTTTGGAGGCGAGGGTGTCAGAATTAGAGTCCCGGCTCCGTGTTATGGAAAGACCAGCTGATAGCCGCCCCTCTGCTAGCGCGGAGCCACATAGACCTAGCGTTAGTTCACTTAGTGGTCCTCCAGAAGCACCCGAGCAGCCGGGTAAGCAGGCCGGCTGGGTGACAGTTCGTAGGAAGCATAGCTCTAGATTTCAGCCCCCAGTTCACCACCAACCCGTCTGCGTTTCAAACAAATTTTCCCCACTCAGCGACACACCCGCTGAGAAGCCGATCCTGGTTATTGGGAGCTCAATAGTCAGAAACGTGGCACTAGAGACACCAGGGACCATAGTTAAATGCCTGCCAGGGGCCAGAACGGGCGACATAGAATCTTACCTAAAACTGCTGGCTAAGGATAAGCGTAAATACAGTAAGATTGTTATTCACGCTGGCGGTAATGACACCCGATCACGCCGATCGGAGGTCACTAATGTTGGTGTTGCTTCGGTGTGTGAGTTTGCTAAAGCAATGTCGGACTCCGTAATTTTCTCTGGTCCCCTGCCTGATTTGACCAGTGATGACATGTTTAGCCGCATGTCATCATTCAACCGCTGGTTGTCTAGGTGGTGTCCTGAAAACGACGTGGGCTACATTGATAACTGGAGAACTTTCTGGGGAAAACCTGGTCTGATCCGGAGAGACGGCATCCATCCTACTTTGGATGGTGCAGCTCTTCTTTCTAGAAATCTGGCCGGATTTATTAGTCCTCCTAAATGCTGACAACCCAGGGTCCAGACCAGGAAGCAGAGCCGTAGTTTAACACACCTCTCTGCAGCTTCTGTACTGTTACCCATCCATTATCCTATTGAGACGGTGTCTTTCCCACGGCCAAAACTTAACAGATCAAAAACTTATCTAAAAGGAACAAATCATAAAAACCTAATAAAAATCAATACGGTTCACCTTGAACCTAAAAATAAAACAATTAAATGTGGTCTATTAAATATAAGGTCTCTCCCTCCAAAGACTTTGTTAGTTAACGAATTGATTTCTGATAAACAGATTGATTTGTTTTGTCTCACAGAAACCTGGCTACAAGAGGACTACGTTAGTATAAATGAGTCAACTCCCTCCAATTATTCAAATTTCCACATTCCCAGATCTGTGGGAAGAGGAGGAGGAGTGGCAACCATCTTTCAGTCTGATTTATTAATTAGTCCCAGGCCAATTAAGAACTACAGTTCTTTTGAACATTTAACCCTCAGTTTCCCTCATCCAAACTGCAAAGCAATAAAACCTCTTCTGTTTGTTGTTTTGTATCGTCCACCAGGCCCTTACACTCAGTTTTTGGATGAGTTGTCAGATTTCTTATCTGATTTGGTGTTAAATACTGATAAGGCTATTATAGTGGGTGATTTTAACATCCATGTTGACACAGAATGTGATAACCTTAGTGTAGCCTTTAAAACTATCCTAGATTCAATTGGTTTTGCTCAAAATGTGCATAAACCGACGCACTCTTGGCTCCATACTTTAGACCTTGTGCTGACATATGGCATTGATTGTGAAGAATTAACAGTATTTCCTCACAACCCTGTCCTATCTGATCATTTTTTAATAACATTTGAGTTTAATCTAACTGAGTTCTCCACCCCCAAAAGAGGGTTCCATTATAGTAGATCTTTATCGGATAATGCTGTATCAAAACTTAAAGAGTCTGTCCCCTTTTTAATATCCTCCGTATTGCAGAAATGCCCTGTAGATGGCAGCAATGTTGTTTCTTCCAATTCACAAATAGATGTCTTTGTAAACGGTATGACTTTGTCATTGCGTTCTGCATTAGACAATGTAGCTCCCTTGAAAAAGAAGGTGATTATTCACAGGAAGCTGGCTCCTTGGTTTAATTCAGAGCTGCGTTCCTTGAAGCACAATGTTAGGAAATTGGAGAGAAAATGGCGCTCTACACACCAAGAGGAATCCTACTTAATCTGGAAGAACAGTCTATTGTTGTATAACAAGACCCTTTGCAGAGTTAGAGCAGCATATTTTTCATCATTAATTGAGGAGAATAAGCATAATCCTAGATTTCTCTTCAGTACAGTTGCCAAACTTACCCAGAGCCACAGCTCTGTTGATCCATCCATTCCCTTAGCTCTTAGCAGTAATGATTTTATGGGATTCTTCATAAATAAAATTGATTCCATTAAAAATAAATTAATTGGCATCCTCCCAAACATGATTACCTCATCCTCAGTAAGTGAGGCAGCATTGGAGGAATCCTTAGAACCTGCGCAGTGTCTGAACTGTTTAAAAGCAGTAGAGCTTTCTGAGCTATCTAAAATTTTAGCTTCATCTAAACCTTCTACCTGTATGTTAGACCCAATCCCAACCAAGTTGTTTAAGGAGGTATTCCCTCTGATCAGTGGTCCTATTTTAGACATGATTAATCTATCCTTGGTAAATGGATATGTACCACAGGCTTTTAAAGTAGCTGTTATTAAACCTTTACTTAAGAAACCATCTCTTGATCAAGATGAGTTAGTAAATTACAGACCTATACCTAATCTTCTTTTCTTATCTAAAATTCTTGAGAAAGTAGTTGCTAATCAACTATGTGAACATTTACAAAGTAATGACCTACTTGAGGAGTTTCAGTCAGGCTTCAGAGCTCATCATAGCACTGAAACAGCTCTGGTGAAGGTCACCAATGATATTCTCATGGCCTCAGATAATGGACTGCATTTGATACAGTTGATCACAATATTCTCCTACAAAGACTTGAGCATACTGTAGGGATTAAGGGAAAAGCATTAGGCTGGTTTAAATCTTATCTGTCGGACAGACTCCAGTTTGTTCATGTTAATAATAAATCTTCCTCAAACTCTAGGGTCACTTGTGGAGTACCACAGGGTTCAGTCCTTGGACCAATTCTATTTACTATATATATGCTTCCGATTGGCAAAATTATCAGACAGCATGGGATTAATTTCCACTGTTATGCTGATGACACTCAGCTATATTTATCCATAAATCCTGATGAATCCAATCAGTTACTTCGACTGCAGTCATGTCTTGATGACATCAAAAGCTGGATGACTTTAAATTTCCTGCATTTAAATTCTGACAAGACAGAAGTTGTAATCTTTGGGCCAGAGTCTTCAAAAAATAAAGTTCTTAATCAATCCCTTAATCTGGATGGCATTAACTTGGCCTCTAGTAATAAAGTTAAAAATCTTGGTGTTGTTTTCGACCAAGACATGTCATTTAAATCCCATATTAAACAGGTTTCCAGAGTTTCCTTTTTTCACCTCCGGAATATCGCCAAAATTAGAAACATTCTGTCCAGGAGTGATGCTGAAAAACTAGTCCATGCATTTGTTACTTCAAGGCTGGACTATTGTAATTCTTTACTATCAGGAAGTCCACAAAATGCAGTTCGAAGTCTTCAGCTGATTCAAAATGCTGCGGCATTTTCCCTCTTGTTGAATTTCTGATGAAATTCAACAAGAGGGATCATATGTCTCCAATTTTAGCTTCCCTTCATTGGCTTCCTGTTAAATCAAGAATAGAATTTAAAATTCTCCTTCTAACGTATAAAGCCCTTAATAATCAAGCTCCATCATATATCAGAGCTCTGATTACCCCGTATGTTCCTAACAGAGCACTTCGCTCTCAGACTGCAGGTCTGCTGGTGGTTCCTAGAGTCTCTAAAAGTAGAATGGGAGGCAGATCCTTTAGCTATCAGGCTCCTCTCCTGTGGAACCAACTCCCAGTTTTGGTCCGTGAGGCAGACACCCTATCTATTTTTAAGACTAATGTTAAAACTTTCCTTTTTGACAAAGCTTATAGTTAGAGTGGCTCATACCCTGAGCTATCTCTATAGTTGTGCTGTGATAGGCCTAGGCTGCTGGAGGACATCAGGGTCTAATTTTCTCACTCTACTGATTTCTACTGTTCTTCAGTCTACTGTTCTCCAGTTTTGCATTGTATTACATTGAAATGACTGTCGTCATTTCAGCTTTTAACTTTTTGCTCTCTCTCTTTTTCTTCATAGTAGGTACACCTGGTCTGGCGTTCTGTTAACTGTGACATCATCCAGAGAAGACGGCTCACCCGCTACTACCATCTAATGTAGAACAGATTACTAGATCAATGTGTGCTTCTGTGCTTTTTTGTTTCTCTTATTGTGTCTCTGTTCTGTCTTCTGTAACCCCAGTCGGTCGAGGCAGATGACCGTTCATACCGAGCCCGGTTCTGCCGGAGGTTTTTCTTTCCCGTTAATGGGTGGTTTTTCTTCCCACTGTCGCTTCATGCTTGCTCAGTATGAGGGATTGCAGCAAAGCCATGTACAATGCAGATGACTCTTCCTGTGGCTCTACGCTTCCCCAGGAGTGAATGCTGCTTGTCGGGACTTTGATGCAATCAACTGGTTTCCTTATATAGGACATTTTTGACCAATCTGTATAATCTGACTCAATCTGTATAATATGATTGAACTTGACTTTGTAAAGTGCCTTGAGATGACATGTTTCATGATTTGGCGCTATATAAATAAAATTGCGCCTAGGAGGATGGGCCTTAAAAAACAGCAGTGCACCAACACTGCTAGCCACCAGAATTGACTCCTGGATAGGTGTCAAAACATTTTCAGAAAGAACTGAACGAAAGTCCGGCTGCCTACGATTTAATCCTGGTTGCTGTTGCGATGACCCAGATAACTGAGAATGTGCACAGGCCTGTCTGTAATGTTTATTTCTATTTCAAAAAAAGTTTCAGTTAATTTTTAAAAACCAAAAAAAGCTTCTGTTTCAGTTCAAGAGACAAGGAGTAGAGAAGACCAACTGCCCAAAGGAAGTTTTTCTCAGATAAACTTTGAAGCTCCTCATGTGATGGAAACCACTGATAACATAATTTATGGACTAATTTGTGTTGATTTCTTTATGTGTGGAGTGCTTGGCATGCATTACTAACAGCTAAAGTCAAAATAGAGCCAATAACTCTGTTGGAAAAAAAGTTACTGACAAAAACACTGAGTTTAATAATCCTTACCTTGTGGATCATAACTCTTGGAATGTCAACTCTAACTAAGTTCTCTTTAACTTGATTTCCCCTATAGATTGGTGATCAAGTATCAGTTAATAGTTGCCTTGGACAAACTTTCAAACTAACTAATTTATTGTTTTGTATTGTAGGTTGCTTCAAAGGAATGGGAGACATTGTATGATCACAGATTTGTTGGCCTGAGTGTGAGTGGCAAGAAAATTTCAAACCTTCGAGACCGAGTCAACATCAGCATATATTCATCTACAAACCTGAGTGTAATTCCTTTAACTTCCCTAATTCCTTGTTAAAATAAGTTCTGTAGCCCTATGCTGTCTGTGATTACTTCATTGATTGGACAGATTTGTTATTTTGTTTCATAACATTAAATCACCATCATATCTAAGATCTTCTTAATTTGTAATCTTGTCTCACAGAAAATCCAAGAACTCAGATGTGTGTTCCTCAACACTACAACAAAAAGTGAGTTTCGAATATAACCTTGGTGTTGAGCAGCAACATAAATGAGAATTATATTTGTTATATGTATTATGAATACAGCTCACTTGGCAGTGGTGCCTAGTGGAGGGCACAAGTGCCCTACTCTAACCACAGAATGGCAGCCCACTGCTCCCTTAGGGATGGCTTAAATGCAAAAGACACATTTCATTTCAATGTACAAAATTGCATAGAGAAGTAAATATATTTATCATATATTATGATGTTTTCTACATTTTATAGCACTATTATAAAAACAGGTCTCTCTGTCTCCCCTATTTAACAGACTTTAGCACTGATGGCTGTCATACTTTATGGAACTACAGTCAGCATTACGTCACTTGTTCCTGTGACCATCTTACGTACTTTGCTGTGCTCATGGTAGGATTTGCCTTTTGTCTTTTATTAATCTGGATATGTCTTTTCTGTCTTTGCTATATTTGTATTGTGATTTATTTATTATTGGCCTAATCCTGCTTCGCTACTAAAGGCCCATTTTTACCCCGGTTTAAGATTTGACAATAAAATAAGGAATCATTGATCAGAGGTAGAACGATTTAAATACATATTTAATTCATAGAAATTAAATATGGAGACAGAGTACATACCATTTACAAGATGTTGTTCTCACCGGTGGATAAGTCTGTCTGTCTGAAGTAAGTTTTACCAAGACATTCCTTTTATCAACTTTAAACTCCTCCTACATGGCTCAGAGGGAGGATGACTGACCCCCTCTCCTGCTGACCACCCCCTCAGGACAATAAAACTCCATGTTTATCTTACGCTGGAGCAGGAAAGGACAAACCCCACTCTGCTTTCCTCAGTAACCCCAACTAAGATATATTTTTAATTCTCAACAACCCCTCTGTTTTGATCCCTCAAAGATCAAACCAATAACTAGGCTAAACTAAGTCTATGTCTTGAAACCCTTAAACAAAATGTAAATAGTAAGATGTAATATTGTAACCCACTGTCCCCTCTGTTGGCGACTTATGAAATCAAATGAAGTTCAAATGTTCCCCTTAAATGTAAACTAACCCAAGTATAAGCTAAAAAGCTACTAAACCTATCTGAATCTCTAACCAACTAGAATCAAGAAAAGTAAGCACCTTTATCCGAGAGGTGCAAAGCTAAGATAAATGTGCAACTACCAGAAACTATTATATGATCTAAATATGACTTTAAGAGTCCTAACCTAGATTAATAAGATGTCTTTTTAAAGATTAATGTAACCTGTAAAGGCACTACACTCAGATCAAACCACAGAAAAAAAGATTATCATGCAATGCAGAACCAAGATTCTAACGATACTAATATTGAACACCTTATGAATATGGAACTTATAAGACATATGCAGTGATTACAAAAACTCTCAATTTCTTTTCTCTCTTTTACACAATGCATTCAATTGTTGTCATGATGTCTTGCGTCTCGGAGATGTCTTCTTCTCGCCTTTAAAGAAGATGGTTTAAAGAGTCAGTGTTCCAACCGCGGTCTCCACACATCTGTATGTTAATCTTTATTAAAAATAAAAAACGAAAACAAAATAAAATTCCAGCTGCCCCTCCGTGGGTGGCTATCGGCGCCTCGAGCTGCCCCGTTGCCGGATGGCACGGGTGGGTGGCAGTTGAAAACCCTTCCAGTCAGCCAGTCTGACCCGAAGGCTGGTCCGGTGTTGTTCCCCTTGGATCCTCTATTTGGCTGGTACACATGGCTCTGGAATCAGATGGGCCCTTGACCTCTGTAATTCCGGAGGTTGACTTCGGTCCCGAAAAGCTCCTTTCAGTCATATGGAATCATATCCTGTAATGAAATTAACTGAACACTCCCACAAGAAACACACTTCACATCTTCCATTGTTCCATCTCCATCCTATTTTAGAAATGTAATAGTTAATGAGACATTTTATCGCAATTCCTCTTTCCTCGTCCTTACGCTGTCCTGTAAAAAAATGCAAAGACCAGACAAATACGTTAATCTCTGGTGAAGATCCCCCTGTCTGTAAAATCAAAAATTAGTTAATGCAGTTGTGAAATCAAAGTATAGTAACGAGACGTATGTAAGGCCCGTTTGTGCTGGACCAACCTTTTGTCTAAGTTTCCTTGAGACAGTGAGTCTGCTGCCTAACCTTTGACCGTTAAATTTAATCTAGCTTGGTTCCTGGCTTGTTTCCTGGAAGTTAACTAAAACAATGAGAAGCCTCATGTAAGCATTTTTAACAGCGTTATCTGCTCACAAGACTGTCATATGGCCTCGGTGCATCCTGGGATGTACACATGCCCACTGAAGTGTGAAACCAACCTTTGTTCTACATACATCCTCATCTGTTTAGGTCACTGGGTTAAAGTTAACATTTATATTACTTTAAGCTACACTATTATATATAAGTGATTATATTTCCATAACACTGTTATCCTGTAAGAATGTCAGAATGTTCTCTGGATTAAAAATTAAAGATTACCATTCACCACACCTCACAAAACGTTTCAGCACATCACCACACTTTGCTTCTGTACCCTTTACTCAGATGTCTATGCTGTAAAAAAGTTCCTATTTTTAATCTGAGAGGAAAAGCAAACCCTCATTTTGTTTTATCCAGTTGTTACAAATCCTGATCCAGTTTACTGCAACAGATATACGTGGCTTTGAATCCTTAACAAACCTACCTGACACACCAATGATTTTAAAGTAAACTAAATATGCATTAAGTTACCCTCTGTTTATCTCTGTTTTATCCAGTTTTTTGTAGTTTATGTAGTTTTTCTGTTTACTTGTGCCAAGGGTTAATATATTTATTTATTTATTTATTTATTTTATTTATTTATTCGAACATGATACAAATATAAAAATAAAATAGTGCACAGTAACAAGAAGTGCATAAGAAAGAAGAGAAAATACAGATTTTTGTTTCAGTTAACATATCATGCTCAAAACGGGGTAGGAAGAAGTGAGAACTTATAAACTCCTACCCCTAAACACTTGAGATTTTAGAGTCCTACTGTCATTAAAAAAATAAAAAAAAATAAATCAAAATCAAAGTGGCAGTTTGAAGTAACAGTTACTAATATTTACCTATACATTTTCCCATTTTATGCTGGTTTATCTTTCTAAACCCTTACACCAAGTTATTATCTTCAATACACACCTTATTGCTTTCTGTCCCCATGTGTATATCTATTGAAAATTACCTCTTTGTACCTTCTTTTGAATTGTGTTAAACTATTGCTTTGTTTTAAATCTTCATGTAACTTATTCCATAACTTTACACCTTTAATTGAAATACAGAAGCTTTTCCTTGTTGTTCTAAAATTGCGGATCTTGAAGATTGAGTGACCCCTTAAGTTATACCCCCCTTCTCTTTCAGAAAACGTGCTCTGTATGTGCTCAGGTAACAACTTCTTTGATACCTTGAACATAAATTGAGCCATTTTAAATTCTACAAGGTCGTCAAGTTTGAGAATTCTGGATATTATGAAGAGCGGGTTTGTATGCTCATAATAACCGACATTATGGATGATTCTAATGGCTCGTTTCTGTAGGACGGTTACCGGATGTAAAGAGCTCTTGTAATTAACTCCCCACACTTCACAGCAATATGATAAATATGGTAAAATCAGAGAGTTATATAGAGTATGAAGTGATTTAGCATTCAATACATGTCTAGCTCTGGCCAATATGGATATACTTCTACTGAGTTTACTCTGTAAGTGTTGAATATGAGGTTTCCAACTGATTTTGTCATCTATTATTAAACCGAGGAACTTATTAGCAAAAACCCTTTCTAGAGTTACGTCCTCTATTTGAACTTGAATTTCAATATTTTTATAACAGTTCCCAAAGACCATGAATTTCGTCTTGTCCAAATTTAGGGATAATTTGTTATGGTCAAACCATATCTTTAACTTACTAATCTCTGAAGTGACTGTTGAGAGAAGATGCTCTAAATTATCTCCTGAGGCTAGAATATTTGTGTCATCAGCGAATAAGATAAATTTTAATGCATTGGACACTTTACTGATATCATTTATATAAAGATTAAATAAAATTGGTCCCAATACTGATCCTTGTGGTACTCCACAGACAGTCTCCTGCCAATCAGATTCCACATCTCCCAATTTCACAAATTGTTTCCGGCTCTTTAAATAACTCCTCATCCAGTCAGAAACTACTCCCCTAATTCCATAGCGTTCTAATTTTTTAAGTAGGATTTCATGATTTATTGTATCAAAAGCTTTCTTTAAATCTATAAATATCCCTACTGCCAGTTTCTTACTATCTATTGCGTTGGTTATTTCTTCTATTAAGTCAGTTACGGCCAGCGATGTTGACCGGTTTGCTCTGAATCCATATTGACTGCTGATAAGTAGCGAATGTTTTTCTATGAATTGTTCCAGTCTTTTCTTAAAGAGTTTTTCCAGGATTTTAGAAAATTGTGGGAGAAGAGAAACAGGCCTGTAGTTAGTGAAGAGGTGTTTGTTGCCAGTTTTATACATTGGTTTGACCTTTGCTATTTTCATTTTGTTGGGAAATGATCCTGTTTGAAATGATAAATTGCAAATATAAGTTAGTGGTTTAGAGATTCCTTTAATTACTATTTTAATAGTTTTCATGTCCAGATCATCACAGTCAGTGGAAGTCTTATTTGTACAGTTATTCACAATGTTTATGATTTCTTCTTCTAGTACAGGGTTGAGATATAAGGAGCTGGGATTATTCTCAATTAGATATTGCTGAGTTGCAGTTTTTGTAGTCGGTATTTTTTCTGCTAATTGAGGTCCTATATTAACAAAAAATCTATTAAATTTATTGACGACACTTTTCAAATCAGTTATATTCTGTTCATTATCTATAAAATAGTCTGGATATTTGTTATTGTTAACTTTTCTAATGACTCTATTTAAAATATTCCATGTTTCCTTAATGTTGTTTTTATTCCTATCCAGTAATTTATAATAATAGTCCTTTTTACATGTTTTTATAATATTAGTTAACTTATTTTTATATTTCTTATATTTGTTTTCTGATTCAGACGTTCTATGTTTTAGAAATTCTCTATAAAGTTTGTTTTTCTTTTTACATGCCTTTTGTATTCCTTTTGTGATCCACTGTTCATTTTTTTGATTGCTTTTCCTGTTATATTGTTTGATTGGGCAGTGCTTGTTATATAATATTTTAAATATTTTTAAAAATTCATCATATGCTGAATTCACATCATTCATTTTATATATTAATCTCCAATCATAGGCCAACAACTCGGCTTCTAGAGCTCTTAGTGTCTCTTCAGACGTAACCCGTTTGTAATGCGTCTCTATTTTTTGATTGTCTGTTTTGCACTTACAGTCGTAGACTATGAACACTGGTAAGTGATCGGTTATGTCATTCATTAATATTCCACTAGTTAAATTATTTTCCAGCACATTTGTAAAAATATTATCAATTAAGGTAGCGCAGTGCGATGTAATGCGACTGGGCCTGGTGATTTTAGGATACAAGCTTAAACTGAACATGGTGTTAATAAATTCTTCAGTCATTCTATGTCTATTTGGATTGAGAAGGTCAATATTGAAATCCCCACAGAAAAATATTATTTTTTGATTAATTGTTATAAATTTTTCTTCTATCCAGTTGTTGAATACTTCAATGTTTGATCCAGGGGCTCTATAAATGCAACTCACTAAGACATTTTTCCTTTTTTCCATGAGTATTTCTATAGTCACACATTCAAACATGTTGTCCATCACAGTTGACATTGTTTCAATCAACTTATAATTAATCTTCTTATCAACATATAAAGCTACTCCTCCTCCATTTTTGTTTTCTCTGTTATAATATAAAGTTTAAGATCTATATAACTTTACGTTACAGTGTTATCATATAAATGTTTATGTCATATCCCTCTGCTTGGAACAAAATTAATTTTGTTACAAAACATTAACAAAGAATAGTATTATCCATCACAGGGAATCAATTAACTGCAAATAATCATCTGACTTGAAGCATGAAAAACACTGCCTTATATCCTGGATTCAGATCAAAACTTAATGCAATTTCATAATCCCACAGATCTACAAGAAGTCCATCAAAAGTTGTATAAGATCAGTGTACCCATTGAAATAATAATTGTAAACTAATATGCTCACAGCAAGTTGATGGTATGAGAATGCTGAGTGTTCCAAGGTACTTACATACTGATAAAATATTGGGTTTTACCTGAATAAAACACCTGGTAACGGCAAAGTCTGGTGAAAATCTGATAAGTTTTAGCATGCAACAGTTATATTGTACAATAGAAAAATCTCAATACTTATGAGATATCAAGAGATAGCCTAACAGATCAGTTTAACCTAAAAAGTGTATCTCTGCAATGAATAGGAAACCAGACGTCACACTCAAATCACCGCTGTGCCTGCTAGTGAGAGGCCCCCTGCGTCATAGAAGCTGATAAGAACTTCCAGTCTGTAAATTTATGGCATGCAGCTGTGAGCTTGCAGCATCACAGAACCCTAAATGTGAAAAATATCCCCACCCCAGTGGATTTTCTGCTAATAATTGTGATGGTAAAATACACCTTCTGCTGTCAATTATGAGCAATATGGTCCTGGACATAATAGAATTAAAACTCATGTTTAAAAGGAACATATCAGTTATATAATAAAACATTTTAAGAGACAGTAGTATATTTTTCAAAACCGCAAACCTGTAGTGTTCGTATCTGCCCAATCGGCTGCCTTAAGAAGTTATTACCTGCACCAATCCATTTGCCTAGAAGCTCAAGAGTTGGAGACACAGATGAAATATTAAAAATCACATTCCATTAAATTTGGTCAGAAGAATATTGGTAGAAATAGAAGTCTGAATTACCTTAACAAAAAGTCTGTTATCAGTCTGTGGTCCTTGAGATGGACTGGACTGACATGTACAGCAGATCAGGCAGAAAAGAGATTGGAGCTTAGACGTCGCACTCACAGCTTCCATGTATGGAACTCCACATTTCGTCCCCCACGTGTTGCAGTGATTCGCTGTCGACGCACCTCAGTGACAAAGTTCTGGTCCATGACTCAGAAACTGGATGAGACATTCAACTCCAGTGTATGCAGACAGTCATTTTTCCTTGATAGCTTAGGATCTGTGCTGTTCATAGGCGTTGGCCATTGTTCCAAGGTGAGGAAACATTGTTCATGGGAGCGTTATCCCCTAGATGAGGCACTGACCTTCTTGAAGGTGAGGTGGTATTAGGACTTCTTGCCAGGATTTAGTGATGTGAAACAGTCCTTGGCCCAGTGTCCAGCGTAAGCAACTGTCCCAGATGTGATGGGTGCCCCACGACACACATATCGGCTGTAAATGCTCAGTTTCATTCTTCCAACCCCAAATCGGCACCGATCTGCGTCTCATGTCAGACGTGTCCATACTCCAGAACGAACAGACCTGCAACAAAATTAAGATAGAAAAAGGAAAACAGGGGGGAGGGAGCTCCCCCACCTTAAATTAAAATAGGGACAGTTCTCGATGGAATCAGCTGCTTACTGTCACTCCTTCCTATATTGTTTTCCAATAACTGTAATTTTACCAACTTTTAGTAATTAACAAACTCAAGCGTTGTGTATCACCCTTCCTTTGAGTCACAGGCAAATGGTGTATCAAATATTGTCTCAGCGAGCGTATCAAGATTTAAAATCATCAGCTGAGATATTGAAGAGGGCACGTTGTTTTTGTTGTTGTAACACTATTACTCTAAATAATTCCCCTAAATTGGACTGATTTATTTAGGATCCACACCTGTGTGTTAGATCCATCCTAATGATTTTTTTCAGAAGATATCAAGAGTCCCAGTCAAACTCAGGAACCTTCTGCTAAAGTGTATAAAGAAAATGCTGTGTAACTCCATCTATCAAGGAAAAAAATATAAAAAACACCAAAGGTACATTTTAAAACAGCTCTAAAATCAGTTATGCGCCTGTGTTTAGTAAATTGTTAAGTCAAATACTGCCGGCCACAAACAATCACCAGCAACTGATGTTGAAAAGTTAATTCACCAGAATTTGCACATTACCAAATGAACAAAGAAAAAAGATTCCTCGGGCTCTAAATTACTGTGTAACAAGGGCATCTGCATTTTGTGGGACCATGAAAATGTGATTACATATAATGAATAATTTGGGGACCGTCCTGTGATGATCCCGTAATATTGTCTATTTCTACTAGGTTCTGGCGCTCTGCAATATCAGTATTTATACTAAAACAATGCAAACCAATAACATTGGTCATAGAGTCCTCAATTTTAGCTGCTTCTTTTGAGGATAACTTCAAAACTGACTCATGACTAAATGCAGTGTCAACAAAATCTGTCAAATTACCGCAATATTTGTTTGCACACACTATTAAGGTACAGTTTAACCCAACATGTAACTCTGTTTAGTTCTGCTTAATATGGTTTTCCCAGGCCTGCAAATGAGCAAAAGTTTATAGGATTTACTACTCTCTAGTAAACAGCTAGATTGAAGTCTGACGGATTATATTTATTTATTTATCTATTATAACTAGGGCTATCAAACAATGAAAACCTGTTAATCACTTTTTAATCGCAAATTATATTTAATGTCTGAAAGTATATACATTCATTAGGCATTTTGAAATGCTATTTTGCAATAGATAACGCTAGTTAAAATTACACTCTAACAGAAGGTGTTAGAAAAATATAAATGTCATCATTTTATTTTATCAAGCTACAGGCACTTGGTTTGTTCTAAGAGCTTGCTTTCAGGAAGGTACCATTGTTTTTAACCTTAGATAAAATGATTTCCCCAGATAAGGAATGTCTCCTTTATCTAACTGCACATGAAGCTGGTGATTTAATCATCACCCACAATGAAACCTGCTCCCTTCTGTGTTTACCCCCATGTTGTAAACTCAAGACCGTGATTAAATCCTCCTGACCTCATGTGATGTGTGACAAGAAAGACAAGGGGACAGAGGCAGCCCCGTGTCTGTGTTGGTTTTCCCTCCAGGACAAAGAGGCCATTCATCACAACCCTAACATAAGGCATCTTCCCTTTTTTGTTTTTTCCCAATTTATAATGCCTCAAACAGATGTTTAATGTTCTCCCAAATGTTCAACAACTTTACCAAATGTCCAACCTCTTTCTAACTTTTAGGCTACAGTTCAAAATAAAAAGTTTTCTCCAAAACTCACCAAAATGCAGGCCGTGGTCTCTCTCCAATGCAACTCACCCAATCAGCTTGCAGCCAATACCTTAAATGCTTTACTGCATTGAAATTCTCCTGCACTTCAACAAACATTATTAATGCATCGACCTTTTTTCTAATGATTTCCAAATTCCCCTTAGTTTTTCACCCATATTTTTACTTATCACTTTTACTTAAGAAAATTAAACTGCGCCCCAGTCACCGCTCTTATCTTTAGGCCCATGCGCGTGGAGAAATTCACACACACATACACAAGAGACTTCGAAGCCACGCACACACAGAGACAGACTCAGACTGTAGCTTCTAATCATTCAAACCATGGAACCCATTTAAACCAAAATAAAATTGTTAAACCGACCAGGACAGACAACGTTTAAGACAGACAGCCTTGCGCGCGCAGAGCGTCTTCTTTTAATACCCTTCCACTCGACGAAACCAACTATTCATTTAAATACCACCTCGGTCTAATCGTCGTGCAATCAGAATCCCCGTTCTGATGCTAGAGAACAATATAAATGTCCCCTTGGGGCCCCTTTCTTTTAATCTTTTATCTTCTTTTACAGCTCACTTTAAAGGTCTTGCTGTCTTAGCCTCAACTTTTAGATGGTTTTGTATTCTTGGCCGTTCCTATCGCTACGTTTCTTTGGAGAGTCCCCTTTCTCCGAGGTAACGTTCCACCTCAGTGTTAAAACCCCAGACTCGTCAGTCATGGAGAGGGAGCGACCAACTTCCGAGACTATTTTTTATCTTTGTAATTTTATCTTTTTTATTGTCTTTTATTTTATTTTTCAACAGCCTCACAACTTAACGGCTTCTTGGCTTTTATCTCTTTTATCATTTCTATCTTATTTTACGGTTTTCCGACGTGGACATACAGATAACTCTCATTCTCTCATTTCTCAGTTTCAACATAAATTCTATTTAAACCTATTTGTACTGTTCAGCCTCTGATATTTTGAGAAGAAAGCATCTCACTTACAGCAACACTTGATTTAGCCTACATCTAATCTTTAGCCAATAGGAGAATCAAAATCTCCTTACTTTTTTTCGGGTCGACCCTGTTTTGCTGTAAGTGATTACTTCTTCGTGCCCAATTTCAAAAGGTTCCTCCACTTTAATGTCACATCCGGGTCACGGCTAACCAAATTGTGATTTATTTATTATTGGCCTAATCCTGCTTCGCTACTAAAGGCCCATTTTTACCCCGGTTTAAGATTTGACAATAAAATAAGGAATCATTGATCAGAGGTAGAACGATTTAAATACATATTTAATTCATAGAAATTAAATATGGAGACAGAGTACATACCATTTACAAGATGTTGTTCTCACCGGTGGATAAGTCTGTCTGTCTGAAGTAAGTTTTACCAAGACATTCCTTTTATCAACTTTAAACTCCTCCTACATGGCTCAGAGGGAGGATGACTGACCCCCTCTCCTGCTGACCACCCCCTCAGGACAATAAAACTCCATGTTTATCTTACGCTGGAGCAGGAAAGGACAAACCCCACTCTGCTTTCCTCAGTAACCCCAACTAAGATATATTTTTAATTCTCAACAGTATCCTCCTCTGATCTCCTGTAATGCATTTGCTAAAGCAACAATATTTCTAGAAATTGAAAACCTCTACTCAGAAAATTATACTGAAAGTAAACTGTTGGCGTACCCAAAATTCATGTTAAATTACAGAGTTTATTTAAAAGAATGAATTGTGGCAGGAGAAACAGATCAACAGTACCAGACTTGAGCAGGTGAATTATGGCGCCTGGAACAGGCGGTTGAGGATGAGCAGGGGGTCGATGGGAGAAGCTCAAAGCAGAGCAAATCTGGCGGTGAAAACAAGGCAACCACCAGGGCACGCAGAGCAGGCGTTTGGGGCTGCGTGGGAATGGGTAGCCCAGCAGTGAGGAGACTTGGCACTTGGCAGAGCACGGTGAGGGCGAACAAGGCACAGTGAGATAGCGAGAGTGAGGAGACGTTCTGGCGGAGATGAGTTGACTGAGGAGGGTTTATGTAGGCTGGTGGACTGAGTCAACTTAATTAAGAGCAACAGGTGGAGACGATCTAGGGTAGGGTGATATCCGTCTTCTTCCGCTTATCCGGGGTCGTGTCGCGGGGGTAGCAGCTCCAGTAGGGAGGCCCAGACGTCCCTCTCCCCGGCCACTTGGGCCAGCTCCTCCGGAGGAACCCCAAGGCGTTCCCAGGCCAGTCGGGAGACATAGTCCCGCCAGCGTGTCCTGGGTCTTCCCCTGGGCCTTCCCCTGGGCCTCCTCCCGGTGGGACGTGCCCGGAACACCTCACCAGGGAGGCGTCCAAGAGGCATCCTGACCAGATGCTCGAGCCACCTCAACTGGCTCCTCTTGACGTGGAGGAGCAGCGGCTTTACTCTGAGTTCTCCCCGGATGACTGAGCTCCTCACCCTATCTCTAAGGGAGAGCCCAGACACACTACGGAGAAAACTCATTTCAGCTTGTATCCGGGATCTCGTTCTTTCGGTCACGACCCAAAGCTCGTGACCATAGATGTGGGTAGGAACGTAGATCGACCTGTAAATCGAGAGCTTCGCCTTTTGGCTCAGCTCTATTTTACCACAACGGATCGGTACAGTGCCCTCTTCACAGCAGAAGCTGCACCAATCCACCTGTCAATCTCCCGTTCCATCTTCCCCTCATTCGTGAATGAGACCCCAAGATACTTGAACTCCTCCACTAGGGGCAGCGCATCCTCCCTAACCCGGAGAAGGCACTCTACCCTTTTCCGGTTCAAAACCATGGTCTCGGATTTGGAGGCACTGATTTTCATCCCAGCCGCTTCCTACTCGGCTGCGAACCGCTCCAGTGAGAGCTGTAGATCACGCCCTGATGAAGCCAATAGGACCACGTCACCCGCGAATAGTAGAGACGCAATCCTAAGGCCACCAAAACGGATCCCCTCAACACCTTGGCTGAGCTTAGAAATTCTGTCCATAAAAGTTATGAACAGAATCGGTGACAAAGGGCAACCTTGGCGGAGTCCAACTCTCACTGGAAACGAGTCCGACTTACTGCCGACAATGCGGACCAGACTCTGACACCGGTCGTACAGAGACCTGACAGCCCTTATTAAAGGGTCCGGTACTCCATACTCCCGGAGTACCCCCCACAGGATCCCTCGGGGGACACGGTCGAATGCCTTCTCCAGATCCACAAAGCTCATGTGCTTTGTTGTAGGGTGATGGCTGGAGGTAACTGTGCTGGATGCATAATAACTGAGGGGAGACAAAAGTCCCAAAAAAATATCCAAACAAAAACCCACACCGTGAAAGCCCCCCTCCTCATGGGAGGATACCAGACGATCTCAAAAAGAAAAACAAAACATCAGAAGTACAAAATCCAAACCAAAAAACAACCCTAGAGTCCAACAGAAAACAACCCAAACAGGTGGCCTAGAACCCAAACATAGAAAGTTTTAGGTGTCCGGTCAGGAGGTTGGTGGCCAAGGAGGAGCTCTGCAACCCACTGTGATCCATTAAGGAGTTCAGATGATGACTGAAGACCAGGAAGGACCACCGGCGGTGACTGAAGACACGGAGGAGCAACTGCTTCATTGTGGCCGGCAATGGAGCAGATCCCTCGACGGCCGGCAACGGAGCAGAACCCTCGGCGACGGAGCCTCACTTGGGTCCTTTTAATGTAGAGCTCAAGAGCATGGACAGGAGCCAGGTCTACCCGGACCTCCTCTTCGAAGGACTCTGGGGCAAAGGCTTGAGGTGCGTCTACTTGAACCCCCTTCTCGAAAGACCCCCTCTCGACGGTCTCTGGAGGGGAGACTGGAGACAGGTCCCCTGGACCCCCTCCTCATGGGAAACGTTCTCTCTGGCCAGGAATGGTGTAACCGTAGAAACAGAACAGGGAAATAAGTTTCCTTATTATAATTTAGACCTACCCAGATAAATGGGCAGCAACGATTGCTTCTCTGATTTAGTATTTGTTATGATTTGGGGTTTTGTTTTGGGACTGTTTAACAGATAATCTCATCTCCATGCTCCACTCTTCCCAGACACCAGTCACTTTAAGTACCGTATTTTTCAGACTATGAATTGCTTCATAATATAAATTGCATCAGTCAAAAAATGTGTCATAAAGAGGAAAAAACGCATATACGTCATACTGGACTATACACATTTAGACATTTCTTTCACACAATCCAAGATTCAAATCTGACATTTACTCTGGCAATGTATTAAATTATACAGCTGCATACACAACCAGTTGAATAATATGGAACATGCCTGAGAGGACGAATGGGGTAAATTAGCAACTCCAAATGACAAAAGGTTTAATCCAGCGCATTTCAGACTAACGAGCCTTTAAAAACAAGAGCTGACAAAGGATGTGCTTCTTCTAACTGAATAATCAGTGTGTGAGTCTTGTCTAAGAGTGGTTTAAACTGAATTGGGTGCCCACAGTATAAAGATAATTCCACCTTTAAAATTTGAAACTTTAAAATGTGCTGTTATAAAATTGCAATATAGATCAGAGACAAAATGTGATACTATATTTTCTCCACAGGTAACTGCAAAGCTCTCAACCATAGATGCTGAGATCCTGTTCTACATTACCTACATTGGCTGTGGTATTTCTCTTCTTGCTCTGGTTGTCACTGTTTTGCTCTTCATTACCAACAGGTACCATGTTCTTCCATGAAGACGCGTATACAACTTTCACATTTCTTTATACTTTTTTCCTTCATTCGTCCATTTTTCTAGAACATTGAAAATATATTATCTTCATTGTAAGTTTAGTCATCTGTTCCTCTTTTCATTACTCAGCTTTTATAACGTAATTTTATAACACAATATGGGAATGAAATCGGCTGAGAAGTTGTCAACTACAATAGAGCATGTTGTCTATTTCTGACAGAAAACTCAGAGCGGATGATTCCAAGAAGATCCACATCAGCCTTGCAGTTTCCCTCATCCTCCTAAATGTCCACTTCCTCCCCAGCCAGGCAGTGGCAGAGACGTCATCCAATGAGCTTTGTCTTTATGTTGCTCTTCTTCTTCACTACTCCCTGTTGGCCTCTTTCACCTGGATGGCCCTGGAAGGCTTCCATCTCTACCTTGTCTTGGTCAAAGTCTTCAACATCTATGTGAGGAGATACCTGCTCAAACTCAGTGTGGTGGGATGGGGTGAGTGGATTCATCAGAGTCTTGAAGGTAAGAGTCTGCAGCCTTAAATTAAGGAAGCAGTTGATGTCTTTCAGGTCTTCCTGCAGTGGTTGTGGCAGTTATAGTGATCATTGACAAAGACAACTATGGTCGTGTGCCTCTGGACTCATCTAAACCCAATGAAACTGCAGTGTAAGGAAAAGAACAATTCTCATCCCCTAATCTTTGGGTGATCATTTGAGAGGCTGGTTCATATCTCCTGAGCAACAAAATAGTTTGCTCTGCTCTGGTCATCCTTCCATCACAGACAAAAGATGTGCAGAAAATGCTTCACAATATTTCCAGCTACTGTATGAAAAAAATAATCAATATCTTAACATTGCAGGTGATCTAAAAACCTCTAAATTAGAGAGGCATAATAATTTATGTGAGGCATAAAGTATTTTTCTTTAAGAAGAATATTATTAGATACTTTGCAAAAAGCACTCAATGATCAGCTGAATCACAGTTGTTATATTTGTGAAAGTTGAATAACAGACAGTGAATTTGGAAATCTTGGGCTATTGATTTGTTGAAAGGTTTTTTTCCATTTACTCCTAAATTACACACTTTTCAGTTTAATAGATACAGCCAGAATAGAAAAAGTGGACTTCAGAAAGCTGAAATTGACAAAGGCAACATTTCTTAAAAAAATCAATAAAATAATGGCACAAAAGGCACAAAAGAAATAGTTTTTAAAGATTTTAGTGTCAACTATGGAGTGTATTTTGTTGATACCGCTGCTGCCCAAACAGGACTTTAAAACTGAATTAACACTTGGTTTTGAAGAACCATTTATTTTTTCACAGTGTTTCAAATATAATTTTAAATATTTCCCCCCCCCTGGGATTATTAAAGTATGTCTGATTCTGATAATGAAACAATGCAAAATCACTGCCCTACAGCTCCATGGTGCTATTCACTGTTTGACATAAAGAAAGCAGCATATTTGTGTCTGTGATTATGTAAAAAAGTATTTACTTGTGATCATTTAATTATATTTTTATTCAAACAATAATTTCATATTCATTCATCTACTAAAGTGATAATTTGATCTGACATTGTTGACATACTGTCATGAATTGTTTGTAGAAGGACCAAATGGCAGACCGGAGCTTGGAAGGGGCATGATGAATTGCAGGGTGGTTTAGTATAAATGAAAAAAATAAAACTTTCCTGCAGACCAGACAAAGACAGGGAGCAGGAATAAAGCTGGCCTGAACAGGGGTAGCATAAAGGAGGACCTGACAAGGAGTAAGAGGAAATTTGCAGTTTAAACAGGGGGGGAAACATGTAGGAACGTCAAGGGAGAGTAATAAGCACATGTAACAGGTATAACAGTGACTGAGCTGAAGGACAGGGAGAGCAATGAAGTGGCAGGAAACAGGGAGAAAAAAACAGAACTTAAAAATCTAACAGAAAAAAAGAATAAAGTAGCTAAACCCATACTGAGGTGGGGGAAGGAACCAAATCTACGGACTAATAACAAATACTAAACAGACTGCATGAACCCCGTGAGCCTAGAAATAAGCTTTCAATTTCTAGAATTAAACCAAAATGATATAATACTACTTAATACCGAGTGGAGAACTTTTTGTACTATGCAGAACAACTAACAAGCATAACTATGGCGACATACACGGGAATATTGGAGAAAGCAGATATTCAAGCCAGTTATTAACGAAAGACTGGGTGGTTTTTTTAACAAAGACAGACATTTTATTGGTGGACTAGACCAGTACAAGATGTGCAATAGCATATGTTGTCCAAACTAGTGTTGAGGCTGCTGAACATAATATACATAATGTTGGTAATTACTTAGAATTGTCACTGAATAAAGCAACCATCTTACATCTAATTGGGTAGGAAATGTGTCAGCAGTCAACATAGATTAATACATGGTTGTAGTTGAAAGGGCTATTGGGTATCTGTATATTTGAACAATTCAGAAGGATCACTGAGTAAACAAATAAGCTGTGAAAAAAAAAATTCTATAATAAATTATTGTATATTGTTCAGTCATCTTACCAAACCTAAATGTAGATTACTTTGCCCATTTTATAATTATACAATGATAAATTGCTGCCTGTGTTTCCATGCTGTATAGATGTTATATAACTGATGACACGGCGAAGCTGGTGACCACAGTGGGACTGTTCAGCCTGGTGTTCCTCTTTAACGTGATCATGTTTGGACTGGCAATCAAATGGTACATGAGTGCTGACTTACACAAGGAGGTAATAGTTTGAATATGTCTTTGTACTGATTACACCTTTGTATTACACATTACTTAATGTAGCAAATATTTCTGTAAAAACTTTATGTACAGTACAAATAAACATAAGGAACACCAGTCATATGTTTTATCAGTGTTTAATTTATTGACAATAACAAACTAATATTAATTATATACACAAATGTTAAAATGATTATTTTTGTCTGCCTTTTCTGACATTAACTTGAGTGACTTCTCGTCCTTAATTCACATGGATACTTAGATAAAAAAGCCAATTATTTTTACAATAGGTTCACTCTTCAAAGGTGGCTACCTACATGTTTCAGGAGTGTGTGTTTAGGAGTTTTTGGTAATCTTCTGAGCAATGCATTTGTAAGATCAGACATTGAAGTTGGATAAGGTGGCCAAACAAGAGGTCTCCACTCTAATTCACCCAAAGGTGATCCATCAGGTTGAGGTCAGGACTCTGTGCAGCCCAGTCAAGTCTTTTCCCAGCAAACTTACTCACTCATGTCTATAAGGAGGTGGTTGGACTGTTCGCACAAAGTTGGATCATGAAAATGTCCAGAATGTTTCCTCTCAACTGAATTTAAGTGTCTGAGCACAACTCTTGAAAAATAGTCCCACACCAGACTCATTTCTCTAGTAAACTTTACAACTGACACAAAGCAATCAGGCAGGTGCTGCTTTTCTGGAAACTGTCAATTCTGGAATCAACTATTGGGTTGCCAGACCGGTAGGTAGGATTCATCACTCCTTAATAGCATGTCTCCACTAAACTATAGTCTACACTTGATGTGGTAAACAAACCGGATCAAATACTCTGCATTGCACTTGGTGATGGAAAACTTAGATTCAGCTGATGGGCCATGAAAACCCATTTTAATAATCTCTCTATGAGCTGATCTTAAAATAATTTAACAGCCACATGTTGCTTTGTTGACTCTACAGACAGCTGAAGATCTCTGACCCAGGTCAGCATCCACTAACCAGTGGATTAGCCCAGCTAAGATGCACTTTCAGCTGGGCTAAATTTTCATCTTTTAGCCCAGCGTGGAATAAAACCCTTATTTCACCTAACATTGTTATGATATTTAAAGTTTTATTTTTGTATGTCTGGCCAGCCTGACAGTGATATTCCCATTGCTACCTGTAATGAAGATCACCAGCTGCACCTTTAGCTTCAGCATAATTAGGCTCACTCCATTCACCTGTTCTCCTGCCTTCTTGTACATTTATACCCTAGTTATCTGATGGGGGCAAGATTAGACAGTTAAATCCATGGTACAAGAACTTGGTCAGATAATAGGCAAGGCAGGAAAAAAAAAAAACACTGGCCATCTGACATGGCTTTCAAAAATCTGGTGCCGTCTGAATAACAAACAGAAGTATATAAAGGCTGGACAACAGGTGAATGGAATGAGCCTGTAATGCTGAAGCTGCATGTGCAGCCAAAAGTCAATTTAGTATTTAATATCTTATTATGCTTTTTCTAGTGGAATTGCTGACAATTGTTTCCTATGGCTACAATCAGGCTTTTACTTTTACTAATTGGCCTGAATCTGATTGTTTGGAACTGATTTTTCTTTGGATTGCACTGAAATCTATGTTATTGTATAGAATGTGAAGATGAATGTAATGACTCAAAGAAATAATACTAAAAAGCTTTGCGCCAGGCCTCTTTGTTTTCTTAGTAATGCCCTGAGATTACTTCTTGTGAATTAATTAAACTGGACTGACTCAAAGTTGTCTCACCACATTTGTATATCACTATACCTTTTGAGTGCCACTCACAGTGTGTGTGTGTGTGTGTGTGTGTGTGTGTGTGTGTGTGTGTGTGTGTGTGTGTGTGTGTGTGTGTGTGTGTGTGTGTGTGTGTGTGTGTGTGTGTGTGTGTTTAACCATGTTAGCATGGACGGAGTAAACATCACAAAGCCAAGCAAGAGATTTGCACCCTGCTGGTGCTCATGGTTCTGCTGGGCCTCACCTGGGGCCTGATCTTCTTCTCATTTGGCCACCTGACCACCCCTGGACTCTACAGCTTCTGTATACTGAACTCTTTGCAAGGTTTGAAGAGCTTTTTCAAAGTATAATGCAGGAGCTGTGAATGTAACCTGACTGAGTAGAGTTATTTATTAGTCTCTTATTGTTATTTAGGACTTCCTTGATAATTGTCTCCTATAAAACATATAAATCTTTATCTAATTTCATCATTGTATTTTACAGGTTGCTTCATCTTCATTTACTTTGTGTTGATGTGGAAAAAGTCGAAAGATGCTACTAGCAAGCTGAGCTCTTCTAAAGTACAAAGCTCTGACACTGGAACACAAGCAAAGTCCCACCCATAAAGATGTGATTGAAAAATGTAAACATGCCTGCTGTTTTATATCTCACTGTTTTTGTTTAAAAATAAATATCCAAAGAAACAAGCATTCCAGATAGTGCTATCTCATTATAACCAAAGTAACCTTCAGTTATAAGGCAATCTTCAATATATTTTTTCTCTTTAAGCTTAGCCATCTATTGGTTGCTAAATAAGTGCTCACTCGTTGGACTCATCTGCTGCCTGGTTTACTCTGGTCACGACCCGGACTGTCTCTTGTTTTTGGAGTATTGCATTGCCCTTTGGATTCTTTAACCACCTCCAGCCACTCCAGTCATCACCTGCATGTTCTGCCTGTCATTGGTCTGATCTGCTCGCATCTCCTGTACTGCCTGTCATTTACACATCTTTTAATAAATCTTTTGATGTGTAACTCCATGTTTAATTGAATTCATAGACGCAACATCATAGTAATCTAACAGAGGCAGGAAGATCAGTAGGACAAAATACGTCCTTGCACTAAAAGAAAAAGATATATTTCTGAAGATAAACCCTAGTTTGATCCTCAACTTTTTTACATGTTCAGTGTCACATAAATTAAAGCTTATTGTAAATTCCTCTGCCAAAGTAACCTTGTCAACAAGTTTAATTTCTGCGACGTTTGCACATTCACAAACAAATGAGAATCCATCTTTGACCAGTCTTGCTTCAACCGTTTGTGACCGAACCATAAAAAGGTTTGAGCCAATCACATTGCAGTACTGTGGTTTAAGACGGGAAGTACCACTGCAACAAAAGCAAGAGCGGTTGAGCCCACAGCAGAACCAACATTGACATGGCAGCGCAGGAGGATGCACGCCTAGCCGCTGCTATCACATCTGTTTTGTAAAAAATCTGAATCCACTTTTTAGTCCACTTTGTGTAAAAGTTGTTAAATTGGTGCAAGATAATATTTTTTTTATCA
The DNA here is from genome assembly GCF_011125445.2 of Fundulus heteroclitus. Lineage (NCBI taxonomy): Eukaryota > Metazoa > Chordata > Actinopteri > Cyprinodontiformes > Fundulidae > Fundulus > Fundulus heteroclitus. The sequence continues at coordinate 24,396,061 of NC_046364.1, read as the reverse complement.
CTGTGAATTTGTATTCTATTTTAGTATTCTCCGTTTGTATCAGAAATTAGTTTCCATCTTGACATTCAACACCCTGTGCAGAAGGAACAGTCTTCCATCCATGGCCAGTCCAAAAACTGGTTGTACAGAAACTTTGATAAGAGTACTGAAAGAAAGTGTTCACAGAGTCCAATAACCTTGCAAGCCGGATTGATAATCACTCTAGTTCTGCTCATTATCGATCTGGGATTTCAGCAGAACTCTCTGAGCTGATTGGGCAAAGCGACACCTAATGCCTGCATACCGAAGGTTGGTTTTAGCTAAACATGGTATCAAATTAAAATGTAAGCAGCAAGAAGGCATGTTGGTCAAGGCACTTCTTGCTGTTTTTCTATCAAAGAAGAAATTGTGGATTCTTACAAAACAAATATGATGGCAGATGATATGCGTGCGTCCTCCTGTGCTGCCATGTTTATGTTGGCTCAGCTGTGAGCTCAACCGCTCTTGCTGTCGTTGCACCAGGATGTCGCACCCTAAACCTCAAAACTGCAACGTGATCGGCCCAAACCATTTTTGTTTTGGAAACAAACGGTTGAAGCGGGAGTGGTACAAGATGGATTCTGGATTGTTTGTGAACGCACAAATACCATGAGAATTCATGTTTCTGGCAAGGTTAAGAGCCCAAGGCTGATACTGTAAGAGTTGAGACATCACCAAGCTGGACCTCACATCAGGCTTTCTACTTTTATGGCTGCCTGGTGCTGGCGAAGTTGACTGAAAGCAAAAGTGGTCATGAAAACTGATGCCATCTATTTAACTTTTACATTATATGAAAATCAGAACTAGTTCAACTAGGCTTTATTTCTTTATCTGATGATTATATTGCCATTTGTTGTTTATGTTTTCCTCTACATTTAGTTAATAAGTAGTTAATGTTTGGTTGATAATTCATATTTGATTTTATAGGTAATCTGCACTTTTCAGTTAACACTCACTGAAATCTAAACTGTTGTTGATTGATTCAAATTTCCCTGCATTTTTCCTTGACACCAGAAACGCTAAAGATGCTTTTCATGTGCATGATGCTCCTATTTTATTTTCCAGGGTATATTTCACAATTGCATGCTTCCCAAAGATAACCATAAAACATAATGCGTCAATATGCACTGTTTCATATCACATCTCATCATGGCAAATTGATGTTTCAGTTGAACATGTTAAAGAACTCCCTCTCATCTTTGTGCAAAGGCATATCTCATGGATGGCAGAAGCATGAAAAATAAAACAGTTTTCCTGGAGAGAGAAAAAAAATGAATCCACAATTTTTTCTTTGAATGAACAGTAAGAAGTACCTTGACTAGCTTACCTTCATGTGGTTACCCATGACTACTTCTATTTACATTTTATTTTGATACTGTGATTGGCTAAAACCAACCTTTTGTAGGCGGACACTACAAACATGTTGCTTTGCCCAATCAGCTCAGAGAGGTCTGCTTAATGTCCTTCCTTTTCCCAAATGGGAGCAGTCCCAGATTGATAATGTCCAGAACTTAGAGTGCTACATGTTATCAATCTCAGCTGATGAAGCCAAGCATGTTTGTCGATAAAAATGATTTAAACAATCAAAAAAGTAGTCCCAGGTAAAATGAAAGTGATCAAACTATAAGGATCCCCGAGACTTTGATTATTCTGTGTTAGGTTCCTAGGGATCCGGCAGTCTTGGTTGTGTTTCCAACCTCATCTTAAGTCTGTTATTTTCAGTATTCTATCACAGTCAGTTTATGTTCTCTATCATTTAGGGTTAGAGATTTTAGGTTTGTTGACTTTAGGATTATTATCGGTAAAGTCTTGTCATGAGTTTAACTTCCTGTTCTGTATTCATGTTAGTAGTTCTTGTATCTCTTAAATTCGTTCCTGTGTTAGTCGGCTTCTGTTGATTATTATTGTAGTACTTCTGTTAGATCTTTATTTTCTGCCTGCCGTCCTTAGTTTAGTTCAGTTATTCCGTCATGTCTGACCATACTTCCTGTTCCCTGTTTAATTTGTTCTTGCTCTACCCCTGCCAGTTTATTGCCCTTCCTCACCTTCTGCTTAATTGCCTTATTCATCTTACCTGTGTATTTTTTCCTCCACCTGCAGTTCTTTCCATCTCCCCGCCTATTTATTCTGTGTTCTGTGATCAGGTCTATCTACTCAGTTCTGGTCTTTGCCGTGTTCCCTGTTTTTGAGTATTTATGAGGCATATTGGTGATGAAAGTCTGACTTGCCTGGATATTTAGAAATAGGGCGAGACTGTCAAAGGTCACACCCTGGGCAGTGTAGATGTGCAGACGTGAATGCAATACAAGCATAGGGATGACAACAGAAGAGCCAGACTACCACGACAAGACAGATCAGGAGAGCAAGCTGGAAGTGGAAGTAACAAATGCATCTAGTACCAACTTATAATTTCAGATTTCAGGAGGAAGAAAAAGCATATAGAGAAATTTAGACTGGACTGAACAGACTTTAATGTCCAGCAACAGGCAAGTGACTGTTGACTCTTGTTTTAATATTAATTCCACTACATTGGCTTTCCATCCATTTTAGGACACTTATTAAACATTTATTTGTTCTTAAAGCCCTTAATGGCCTTGCCTACCTTATTTAGCTGAGTTACTGAGCTTTTCTATTCGCACCCTTCCCCTTTTCAAATGAAAAGTCAAGACTTTTATTTCATTTAGATAGACTTTTAATTATCCAAACTGTGGTGGCAATGGTTGTATCTACCTTGTTTTATCCATTTTGTTTCATCCACCTTGCTTTTAACCAGATTTTCTTTATGTTTTCTTTTATGTCTCTGTGTTTTTGTTTTAATGTGGATTTTGTTAAGCACTGTGGTCAACATTGTTGTGAATGTGGAAAGGCCTTTACAAATAAATAATTGATTGGTTGTGAACATATTTATTTTTATGTAGAGTTTATCCTGTAAACCCCGACCTATACATTTTCATCACCGGCTGCTAATACTTAGCACACTTTTGGCCCCTCAGTGCATATTTAGCATTGTTTAAACACAACTTAGCTAAGTGTTGTTGTTGAGCAGATTTATTCCAGCAAGGTAATGCTTCATGTCACAAATCATCTCAAACATTCTCTCTTAAATAACTGTATTCAATAAATCAGTTATAATAAATTTTAGTAGAAAGAACACAGCACTAACAAAATTAAATGTTACAGTGTAATGTCTTACAACTTCTGCTGTCTTGCTCTTGTAAACAAAGGCCTATTAAACGTTAATTTCTACCTCTTCCATTCAAACTGCTAAATAGCTGGTGGGTAGGAGATGAACATAAAACAAGATGATTAGAAAAGACTATTGACATTTTACATTTTTGTTGTTTTAATTTATGTTAACAAGGGTAGTGTAAATGGGGCTATAGCTCAACATCATCAGGCTGTGAATGACTGAATGTAGTGTAAAGCTCTTTGAGGCTGTTGGACTTAATAAAGCACTATACAGGTACAAGCCATTTACTGTATCTAAGTAGAAATAGTTCATACATTTGTTGGAAATCATATATTTCTATTTTGTTTTAAACATAACCCCTGAAATCAATAAAGCACATGAACATCTCTGAGTTGTGGATATGTGAAAGTGTTATGAAGTGTAATTAACCAATGTCCTGTTCTGGGAGTATCCAGAATGAAAGCCTTCTAACAGCAGAGAGGTTTCTTCAAAACAAAGGCATGGCTTTTTGTGCACTTACTGCAGAAAGTCTTATGATAACATTATTCAGTGTAGAGGCACCAATACAAAGAGACTGGGTCATAAAACATTGGGCCAGATGTTGACCAGAAAAACATTCACAAACCTGAAACGTTTTGCACATTACAAGCACACACACTTTAACTTTTTGTACAATAGACCAGTAGTTCTCAACCGGTGGGGCGCGCCCCCCCGGGGGGGCGCCGACACTCTCCCGGGGGGGCGCGAGTAGGCTACAGGATGGGAGTGGAAAAAAACTGGAAAAAAAAATTTGCACTTTTTTTTTTTTATCACTAAACTACTTTCATAAAAAGTTAAAGTTTTGTATATACATAACTCCTGAATAAAAATTAAAATGTGTTTGGACTGATTTAAAAAAAAGAAGTTTTGAACAAATTTGATTGTTTTGTCGATAGTGAGCGCAAATGCAGGTGATAAGCGGTTTTCATCCGGGTTTTTCGCGCATGCGCGCCGGACTGGAAGGAAGCTGACGAGTTCTCAGCATATTTTTCTTCTTTAGATAACGTATCACAAGATCGTTTTAAGAGTAAGTTGATGGTTGATGGTATCATATTGCCAGATTTATACAGCAAAAGCCTGAAGGGACGGAGGGAGTCTGTGAAATGCTGGCCAAGGCTTGTACGGCGACATAGCTAGTAGCTTAGCTGCCTTATAAACACGGCAGGCAATACACATGAGAGAGCATGGAACCATGAACCCACTGGACGGCTAAGAATTATTTTATATCGGGACATAGACACCAGCAACCCCCGCGACCCCCGCGATCTGTCTGATGTCTATCTCTCTCAATGCTTCCTGTTTTCTTCTGTGTGATTTGATTTACATATTGTTTTTAACAGGCTTTTTTGTCCTGCTGTCACATCAGCTGTGTTTATCAGCTGTAGCTTCACATCATATAAAACCATCTGATCTCATGCTCAAACAGAGGCAGGATATGACTTTCTTAATATTCAAACCTCTTCTAGTGGATTGTACTGATGGGTCTGACCAAAGCAGAAGCTGTAATTTATTTAACAAGCAGCACAGAAAATATATTAAACATTTAACAATTTTATGCATGTTTATGAAATTAAATATGTAAATCACCTGACCAAGGGTGTTGTTAGGATCAGAATCAGAATCAGTAATACTTTAATAATCCTGAAACATTGAGGACTTCACCCATCTCTGAAAGATTACAACTTTCATAGAACAGCAGTGTTTGAAGTAATTTCAAATTAAAATAATATTGACCATTTTGTATGAGTAAATAGGCAGTTTTTTGTTTGATTTGTTTGTTTGTTTGTTTGTTTTTTTAATGTATTTTAACTAAACAACTGTATACAGTCCTTTATTTGGTTATTTTGTCATCTAACAACATTTTCTGTTTTAGAAGTTATATTCCCAACATATCTTCCATTCGTCATCTTCTGCATTCATAAATAATAAAAAAACACTATTTTAAGGTAATCAACTTCTAACTTAAGTGATTTTAGCGTTGGTCAAATTAGATCCCATAATAAACAAATCTTTACATTTTATTTTTGTTGCGATCTCAGCAAATGTTTAAAAAGATGAGCCTCATAATGTCAGTGATTAATGCTGTCTAGTTGTTATGAGTTTATTTTTATTTTAGCGTATCTTTTATTTTATAAACCATCGCTGTTGTCAATAGAATTTAGTTTGTCGAGCATTTAGGCTACGTCCACACAGCAGTGTGAATAGCCCAATTCCAATATTTTCACCCCCCCAAAAAAATCGAATTTGTGCCACTTCCATATGTGGCACCAATTTGGATACAAATCAGATTTTTTTCAAAGTGTCCTCAGTCTGAACGGCCATGTCGAATTTTATCCATCTTTCATGTCACTCTCCTGTCTCTCACTACACATCCACACACACATAGTAGAAGAAGTTAGAGCTCCATAAAAGACCATTGTTAATAGCTGTGTTGATTTCTTTTTACATTACTTCGTCTTGCTATAATGTTGTCTTAATATTGTTATTAGAACAGCTTTCTAATAATTACAAGCAGAAAGGCCGGCTGGTATGTGTTTATTTTTTTGAGCACCACCTTGATCAAAATACTATGCCACCATAAAACTAAAATACAACTGACATAATAAGATGGAAAAATTAAGACATGAATTTATATTTAAAACATACTTCACTGGCTGACCCATGGTTAGAAGTAGTAATGATGACCTTACAAATAATCTTAAAGGTATGCTAGTAACTCACTGTGGTGGCATACATTGTTCTGAACAATTACCATGTCAGTCACGTCATGTCTCTGGTGTGGTATTTGTTATTTTTGTCTTTTAAACTATGGTTTTGCTCAATTTGTTAGAAATATAGCCCTTTCTTTGTATATTTACCATTACAACATCATGTGACTGGGGTTACACCAAGTGTACACTTGGTCAGTAAGCCGAAGATGTCATTTTCCTCGATTTTGTGGAAGGAGGCTCGGGGAATTCTAAATGGAATTTGAAATAGGAGTAGGTCGGATTGGTCTTCAAGCTGTTTTCCGTGAGGCATCGTGTCTGTCAGGACTTATTTAGTAGCTGCGTCAATGGTGACCATATGGCTTTCCAATAGTTTTGCGGTACTGCATGTAGATGGCTCCACGTCATTTGTGTCAGCTCACCGCGCCCATTGCTGGGGTTTTATTTAGGATCAAAAAGGACTATCAAAACACTATCAGGACAGAAGTATATATCCTTATTTTATCATGATCAACTGGATTTTGGTATTTGTGGTATAGGCATATAACATGACTATATACCTTTTGTCATTGTTTTAAGGTGTTTTAACGCAGCGGTAAGTTGGCTAAGCTGAGCTGTTAAAAACTGTTGCTGTTCCTGCGCCGTATTAACCACTACGTCGAGAGCCTGTAACTGCTCTTGTTGAGCAGCAAGCTGCCTTCCGAAAGTGTCTGCTGGGACAGATTGGCCAGTGTTCTTCTGTCATGGTTTTAAGGTGTTTGGCCCACATGCAGAAACAGTCGGAGAACAAGAAGCAGGTAAAGATGTTTATTGAGGCTAGACACAGATCTAATGCACACAACGAGACCAGCGGGCGAGGTTCGGAACGTCAGAGCGAGGAGTACTGCGGGAAGAAAGGGAATAATAATTAAACACAAGTCGAACCAGGGATATCTGCAATGATGCCACTCTGCTTACCACTAGGTATGGAAGACCTATCCAGGGAGGGTGAGTGGAAGAAGGAGTTCTGTGACCTCATGCTTTCAGATAGAGATAGATGGCTGAGCGACAGGTGAGCTGGCGGATGGAACGCAGACGGGGAGCCCGAGCAGCACCACAGCAGAGGTACACTGGAGGAGCAGCTGAAGGAACCAGAGTGAATCCAGGAAGGGGGGATCTCTCGTCCGGCTTGGTGCCACCAAGTGGGTTTGAGGGGAACGCCAGAGCAGAATCTGAGCAGCAGGGATTCTGGTACCTGTCTTCAGCGCACGGAGACAACACGGGTGAGTATATCCTGAGCATGATGAACTGAAGAAGACAAGAGACAGAGTTAGAGCTAGGAATCAGGAACATCAAAAACTCACAGGAACGAAGATCTGTCGACATGACAATGGCCTAGGCATACCACAACGAGCTAACACTCTGGCGTCCTCCAGCTGACTGAACACTCCTTTTAAGCTCGAGTAGAGTTGCCATAACGGGCCGCAGGTGTGGGCCACGCCCACCTGTCAACAACAGCCACTTGTGGGAGAGTTAGTGGAGCACGGTACAAATAATCCTAACACCTATAACAATCTTTTAACTTTTTCTGACACAAGTTAACACCTCCTGTTACAATTACCATGTTCACTCTCATAGACACAAGAGTAGACCCTGCATCGACCGCTTTCGCCTATGGGCGCTGGCGAGATTTGGGGCCGCGAGATTTGGGGCCGCCATCTTGGGGCGGTCGACGGCTCAGCTCAGTGTAATGTGTTGACAAGACGCGGAATAAATTTTAATAAACTATAACTCGTTGAATATTGAACGTATTTTCACTTTTTTTGCTTAAAACTTTAAAACTATAGCGATTATAACAAATGGTCTAGTGCGTTTAAATAATCTTAGTGGGGTTAAAAGTAATCGAATATTCTGACAGGATGTATGTATGTTGCAAAACACAGCCACTCATACATTTTTATAAGTTTTTTATTACTGTAAAAACAAAAACATTTGTACATGTACACACAAACACACACACACACACACACACACACACACACACACATAATTGCACTACCGTTCAAAACTTTGGGGTCATCCAAACAATTTTGTGTTTTCCATGAAAAGTCACACTTATTCACCACCATACGTTGTGAAATGAATAGAAAATAGAGTCAAGACATTGACAAGGTTAGATATAATGATTTGTATTTGAAATAAGATTTTTTTTTTACATCAAACTTTGTGTTCGTCAAAGAATCCTCCATTTGCAACAATTACAGCATTGCAGACCGTTGGCATTCTAGCTGTTAATTTGTTGAGGTAATCTGGAGAAATTGCACCCCATGCTTTCAGAAGCAGCTCCCACAAGTTGGATTGGCTGGATGGAAACTTCTTGCGTACCATACGGTCAAGCTGCTCCCACAACAGCTCAATGGGGTTCAGATCTGGTGACTGCGCTGACCACTCCATTACCGATAGAATACCAGCTGCCTGCTTCTGCTCTAAATAGTTCTTGCACAATTTGGAGGTGTGTTTAGGGTCATTGTCCTGTTGTAGGATGAAATTGGCTCCAATCAAGCGCTGTCCACTGGGTACGGCATGGCGTTGCAATATGGAGTGATAGCCTTCCTTATTCAGAATCCTTTTTACCCTGTACAAATCTCCCACCTTACCAGCACTAAAGCAACCCAGACCATCACATTACCTCCACCATGCTTAACAGATGGCGTCAGGCATTCTTCCAGCATCTTTTCATTTGTTTTGCATCTCACAAGCGTTCTTTGTGATCCAAACACCTCAAACTTGGATTCATCCGTCCACAACACTTTTTTCCAGTCTTCCTCTGTCCAATGTCTGTGTTCTTTTGCCCATCTTAATCTTTTTCTTTTATTGGCCAGTCTCAGATATGGCTTTTGCTTTGCCACTCTGCCCGGAAGCCGCCTCTTCACTGTAGATGTTGACACTGGTGTTTTGCGGGTACTATTTAATGAAGATGCCAGTTGGGGACCTGTGTGGCGTCTGTTTCTCAAACTAGAGACTCTAATGTACTTATCTTCTTGCTCAGTTGTGCAACGCAGCCTCCCACTTCTTTTTCTACTCTGGCTAGAGCCTGTTTGTGCTGTCCTCTGAAGGGAGTAGTAAACACCGTTGTAGGAAATCTTCAATTTCTTGGCAATTTCTCGCATGGAATAGCCTTCATTTCTAAGAACAGACTGTCGAGTTTCAGATGAAAGTTCTCTTTTTCTGGCCATTTTAAGCGTTTAATTGACCCCACAAATGTGATGCTCCAGAAACTCTATCTGCTGAAAGGAAGGTCCGTTCTGTAGCTTCTCTAACGAGCTAACTGTTTTCAGATGTGTGAACATGATTGCAGAAGGGTTTTCTAATCATCAATTAGCCTTCTGAGTCAATGAGCAAACACATTATACCATTAGAACACTGGAGTGATAGTTGCTGGAAATGGGCCTCTATACACCTATGTAGATATTGCACCAAAAACCAGACATTTGCTGCTAGAATAGTCGTTTACCACATTAGCAATGTATAGAGTGTATTTCTTTAAAGTTAAGACTAGTTTAAAGTTATCTTCATTGAAAAGTACAGTGTTTTTCCTTAAAAAATAAGGACATTTCAATGTGACCCCAAACTTTTGAACGGTGGTGTGTATATATATATATATATATATATATATATATATATATATATATATATATATATATATATATATATATTAGGGCTGGGCAAGTTAACACGCTAATTTCGCGTTAATTCATTAGACTATTAACGGCGATATTTATTTTATCGCGCATTAACGCATGTTGCTCACATGCTTTCAGTCAGTGTCAGTCAGCACGCGCGCTGACTGCAGCGCGCTGTGTCACGGCAGCACTCTGGTGCTCCCCCTCCCCTCTTCTACATGGCTCAGCGGCGCCAGCCAATCAGCACGCAGGCTCAGCCTGGCCCGCCCACTCAGCTCTCACACAAACTCAACACACAAACAGCTGAGAGAGACCGCAGCAGCGGAAAAACAGGGGAAGTAGCACCGTTTGGCTTTATTTTAATACCGTTCATGTTAACTTTCAAGATATTATCTATCATATGTTACTGGAGCCCACACAGAAAATGTAATTAAGACCTTGAAAGAACCCAGTACATATATTAAAAAGTGTTATTTAAGATAAGGTAACATTAGCTAATCCTTTTTTATCCCATGACGGGGACATTTATAGGATTAAAGCAACAGGCAGGTGCACACAACACAGATAAAATTACATAAGGATTGAAATATATAAGAGGTGGATTAGCGAAAAAACACTGAACATAACATTATAGTTATTATTATTATTATTATTTAATTGTAATAATAAAATAAAAACCACAAAACCCAAAAGGTCAACAGTTTCATGATACATCAAGCTTAGGGACTGGCTAATATACAGCAGGTAAAAAAAGGCCATATTTTGGCTGCAGTGTTTGCAGTTCTCTTATGAAGAAAAGATCAACTAGTGCACTAAATTCAATAGATGGGTTGAAAATATCCAGTATAAAATAAGATAAGTGCTACAAATGGTACAACACTTTTGTTCATATGGCAGCAGAACATTAAAATAAAGGTGCTCTTTACACTACTTTTGAATTCATTCTTAGAGTTTGCGCATACAATGCGATTAATCATGATTAATCGGGCAAATTATGCGATTAATCGCGATTAAAGATTTTAATCGTTGCCCAGCCCTAATATATATATATATATATATATATATATATATATATATATATATATATATATATATATATATATATATATATATATATCCATCCATCCATTTTCTGAACCGCTTAATCCCTCATGGGGTCACGGGGTTGCTGGTGCCTATCTCCAGCGTTCACTGGGCGAGAAGCGGGGTATACTCTGAACAGGTCGTCAGGCTGTCGCAGGGCAACACAGAGAGACAAACAACCATTCTCATATATATATGTTAGGGCTGGGCAAGTTAACGCGTTAATTTCGCGTTAACTCATTAGACTATTAAAGGCGATATTTTCTTTAACGCGCGTTAACGCATGTTGGTCACATGCTTTTATTTTGTGAAGGTCTGTTGCTGCGGTGTAGGGGTTTGAATCAGAACAGTAAGTGGCGATAATGCGCCAATAACCTCGCTGTCATCCAAGCCTCAGATTCAAAGAGGAAGAAAGGTGCTGGCCGGAAAAAAACACAGCTGACATGCGGAAGGCGGTGTTTCCCGCAGGTACCGCGAGCGAGCTTAGGCGAGGCGAGGCGGTGAGTTGGCGGCCGGAACAAGTTTTGTGCGGAGCGGAGCGGGGGGGGGGGTCTGCATCGACGCCGTCGGTGAAGTCGCTTCTCGTTTCAAAGTATCCATGTATTTTTGCCTGTTTTTCCCTGCCATTCACTATATGCGCACGAGAAAGCAACAACAAAAAACCGCGTGTCAACGTCAAATAAACGCAAGCATATCGAGTTAGCAAGCATTTCAGTTTAAAGTTCTTCCAGCATGGAATATGACAGAAACAAGTTAGTTGTAACCACTGCCAAGTTAAACTTTGGTATTGAACATAAAATGGTAATGCTGCTCCCTGCGGTTACCTCAGAAATTGCCTGTTTTTGGTAGATTTTTTCCCCATAAAGAGAATTCCCTGTCAGTGGCAATAAGCTTTAATTTATTATTATTGCTATTTTTTGTTTTACATGTTTAAGTTGAGCTTTACACTAAATATGTGTTACTGATAAGTGCTACAAATGTTACAACACTTTTGTTCATATGGCAGCAGAACATTAAAATAAAAGTGCTCTTTACACTACTTTTGAATTCATTCTTGGAGTTTGTAAATACAATGCGATTAATCGCGATTAATCAGTGCGATTAATCGCGATTAAATATTTTAATCGTTGCCCAGCCCTAATATATGTATATATATATATATATATATGCCAGTAACTGACTAATGTCTGAAAAAATGCTCTGATTCCTTCACAGAGCAGATGCAATTTTGGAGACACTAAGTCACAAAGACATGGACATGTAGACCTGTATCTCTCTACCTAATATTAGAAAAATCACACTCTATTCAAAAGTATAAACAATATCTTTTCATCTTAGTTGTGAAAAGTTATCCCGCGAGCCCTGGCGTAAATAGTCTCTTAATTTAAACAAAAATAAGCCGAACAGTGCTGAGGCATCATTAGTGTGTTCAGCTTGAATCAGCAGGATAGGGCAGCAGGTCGACTGCCCCAAGATGGCGGCCGTAAATCCTGCACAGCGACAGTCAACGTGGGGTCTACTCTTATATTATGTCTATGTTCGCTCTTCACCATGGGCGTGCATCTCGCTCCGATGCACCAGTGGAACCAACATGCCGTACAATAGTTCCTACATGAGAATTTTCACAATAAATGTCCTAATAACACATAAAATATGCATAATGCAGAAACAAAGTAATAACACCCCTTGCTAGGCCTCAGCCTGCCCCCTTGTCTGCTCACAGCCCTGGTCTGCTCCAAATCTCTGTCTACCGTATCCTCACGCTCTGCTATATCGGTTGACCAGAGTAGATGTAACACAAACATGATCAAACCCAAACATCTACTGTCTCACCAGAAAACAAGCAAGTGTTGACCTTGATTGACCGGAGGACAGTGAAACCATCTTCTCCCTGAGTGCGACAGCTTACATGTTTTGGGGTGATTTTAGGATCCTAAGCTTTAATGATTCCTTTTTTCTTTTTTTTCTTTTTTGGGGCTCCTGGGGGGAGGGGCTGACGCCTCTGCTCCCCCCAGGAGGGGTGGGGGGCAGAGGTGGCTATGGTAAGGTGGGGGAGGGAGGGGGTTTATTAGGTATTTAGGGGGTGAGGGGGTTCTGGCTGGGTGGCCCGTACGGGTCGTGTTGGCCCCCCCTCTTTGGGGGTCCTGGTCCGGGGGGCGTCTGGTCCGGGGGCGGGGCCGGGGGTCGGGCACAGGCAGTCGTATAGTTGAATTGTGGTGACCCCCCCTCTTGTGAGTGTTGGATGCAAGTGTTATGTGGGAATGTGTGTACAGCGTCCATTTTTATTTATTTATTTTTTTTTGTAAATCTGTGTATGGTGAGTAGGGCACTGGGTAGGGATAGTGTGAAAGAGTTTTTTTTTTCTTCCAGGTATGGGTCCGGTTCGCTCCCTCTCCCAAGAACATCTCAAGTCTCCGCTAGATGGGAGGGGGGGGGGGGGGGGGGGTGCAGATATCTTGTGTCGGCCCCTCCTGGACGCCCTGCTTTGGGGGCCCCTCTGGGAGTCCGGGGTTATGGGTCCTCTGACCCCTGCCTCTGTGCTCGGGGAAGGCAGGCCTTTGGTTCTCCACAACCACTATCAAGCTATTTCCTTCTGGATAATTTTCACCTAAACTAGTGCACTCTCACAAACTCCCACATGTGCAGGGTTCCAGGTATCAAGCGTTCACTTATATACAGAAAGCCTGTAATTTATTTATTTATTTATGTTCTTTCACTTCCTTTTTTCAGGTTTCACTTTACACATGTCAGCTTAAATAACAGTACATATGATTTAGCAAAGGCATCTAGGTGTTACTCGATTGTATCTGTTGCTTTATGTCTGTTGGTTGTGCTGTTCTTTTTGCATCTCTCTTTCCAGGTGACGCAGCAGACGGATAAGATTTTATCACTCTCTCCCTTTTATCTCCTCTTTCTTTCACCTCTACTCTTTTTTTTCTTTTCTTTCTCTTTCACTTTTTGTTCTTCCTTTACTCTCCCATTGTCATGTCCATATAATTTGAAATTCTCCCTGCAGGAATCACAGTAAAGCTATTAACATGCATAAATCAAGTGGAGCACTATGGCGAAAACTGTTCGATCCACTTGTGAAAGCAAAAGCTGTCGAGCTCTATCTGGCATTGAGACATCAATTCCTATTGCCACATTGCTAGACAGGAAATGTGAAAAAAAAGCTTTAATGTTTCCATTCACAGTGGGGTGCAGAAAAATGCCAGCAGGTGGTCTGGACTGATGAGTCAAAATTTGAAATATTTGGCTGTAGCAGAAGTAAGTTTGTTAGTCAACAGGCTGAAGCGTGAAGCTCTACACCAATACACCATGACACAAAATGTATTTAATTCTTCAATATCTGCCTTAAAACTGTCTTTGCTGACCTCTATGGGTTGGTACGTGGGTAGTGCGGTTTAATTTTCCTGTTGGTTAAAATAGTACAGCTTGGTACACTTGTACGTCACCTACCCCACGTGTCAGGAGTTGGATTTACGAGTATTTGAGCTTTCAGGTTATTTTTACTTGAGATAATTTAAATGTGGGACTTGATTTTTCTTCATAGAGGAATATTGACGGAAAATGGATGGATGGATGGATGGATGGATGGATGGATGGATGGATGGATGGATGGATGGATGGATGGATGGATGGATAGTTCTTATCATTATTACCTTCCTTCAACAACTGAAGGGAGGTTTCAGTCAAAAGGGCAGGATAAGCTCTGCTCACCTGTCACATTTGACATGACGACGGTAGAATAATGATAAACAGGGATACATCTGATTTATAAGCTGTAATTATTTCTTATTAAAGTGAGACATAAAACAAAACTTTTCTTCTGTATGCAGAACGTCTTGATAAAACAACTTTTTTTCTTTATTTTAAAGAATAATTATTATTGCCTCTAAGACAACATTTAACAGCAGAAATTCTCCATTCATTAAAAATGCTTTTGTGTGTCCTGGGTGTCTGGAGTGAATATGTGAAGGATATGAGCTTTCTCTTTCTTTGACAGCAGCTCCCAAACTGCCAGCAGTAGACACAGTTCACTCATTTAAATGGAGTGGACCAAATCTTTGAACTTCTTACCCACAAGGGACACAGTATTTGATGATCAGGTGCAAAACGTCCACTTTTTGTTGATGGTTTTTAAATGTTTGAATGGGTTAGCTCCCCTCTATCTTTCTGAGCTTTTGTTGGTCCATGTTCCAGCTCGTTCAACAAGGTCAGGAAATCAACTGACTTTGTTTGTGCCAAGATCACGGCTGAAAACTAGAGGGGACCAAGCACCGATGCTCTGGAACTGCCTTCCTTTGAGTATTAGAACAGCCCAGTTGCTTTTCACTTTTAAGTCTTTGTTAAAAACCCACCTGTTTGTATTGGCTTTTAACTCATGATGAACAGTGTTTTTAGTATTTTCAGTATTTTAACTTTTGCTGTGTGCAGCACTTTGGACAGAGGCATCTGTATTAAACGAGCTAAAGTTGACATTGATATTGCTCTCTCCCTTTCCTCTCCTTTTTCCCTTTCACCAATTCTCCCTTTTAACATTTTGTCTCATCTGTCTCTCTCCTTTTTTTCCTCTTTTACCTTCCTGTTTCTGTGTCCACTGAACATGAAATAGTCCCAGCATAAAATCTAATAAAGCTTCTTGCATATATAAATCAATTGGAGCACTATGGAGAAAGCAGTAAGGCTCCACTTGTGAAAGTGAAATCTGTTGGGCTCTTTCTGGCATTAAAAAAACAATTCATATTGCCACATTGCAAGGAAAAAAAAACAGAACCCGGCCAGTGAAATCAAGACATCCTCTCCCCCATGTACTCCATGAATCTGCTGGAAAAGAGAATAAAACTCCACCTTTCTGTGAGCTTTCTTGAAAATTGTTTGATGCTGTACATTATGTTCTGCAAATGTTTCATGCTTCTGAGCATTCACTGGACCTCTGTGAGCAAGATCACACGTGTACACTGAGGATACACCAGTGTATCCTCAGTGGAGTTAAGTACGCTCGAGTATGTGACGGCCTTTACATGAATGCACTTTTGATCACTGCATGAAAAGTGTGATTTTCGTCACTATGCGGCACTGTAGATTGTCGTGGAAGTTCAGGTTAACGGCTGTTCACGGTAATTTGCAGGCAACACCGAAAACTGCCGTGAATTGTCAGAAATTGACGTGGGCCTTGCTTGGCGTGGTCCCCCCATGACCCCCCCTCCTCCTAATTCTAGGGGAGGCTTTAACATGTAAATGAAAATGCTGTGAGCTATACAAATGCAAATCAGGGATGCAGGGGGAGTTTACCCATGTCTCGCATTCAGCTCCCCTTCAACTCCTCTTGGACGCGATCTACAACTTTCAGCCAGTCCGCAGACTGACGAGAAGAAACTGCTGATTGCTATCAGTGGACTGTCTCATATGAGTCAGTCGGTACTGAAGCAATGCCAAGAGCGTGGAAATGTTCAAGTCAGAAGTTTTGGTTGGGTCATTCAGGTTAAAGTAAATGAAATGGGGTTTAATGAACTACAAATAAGTCCCACTTTAATGGAGAGGTATAGTGAGGATTTAACTATATATACAGATGCATCTAAACTAACTGATAAAAGAATGGGTGTTGCTTATGTCATTCCAAAATTAAATATTAAAGTTGGAAAAAGAATGAGTGATGATTTAGCAGTTTACACAGCGGAATTGATTGCTGTGTGGCTAGCTTTGCTTTGGGTGGAGGTCAATAGGCCAAGGAAGGCAGTAATTGCTTCAGATTCCAGCTCAGCTTTAATCAGTATTAAAACATTTCAGTCAAAATCAAGGCAAGACATTGTGTATGATATACTGCAAGCTGCAAATAATCTAATAAAGTCAGGAATTAATATAACTCTGGTATTGTACCAGCTCATATAGGAGTAATAGGAAACGAGTTAGCAGATAAAAGTGCTAAGCAAGCAGCTAGACATTCTAATATAGATGTTGAAGTGCACTACAGCAAAGAAGAAATTAAAAGTATGGTCAAAAACATAGTTAAGGGTAAATGGCAAACATTATGGGACGGTGGGCAGGCTGGAAGACAGTTCTATAATATTCAGAATAAAGTGGGAAAGAGCAGTAATACAAACAGAAGCAAGGAGGAGGAGGATGTATTTTCTAGAATGAGGTATGGACACACACGTCTAAATAAAACTTTGTTAATAATGAAGAAGCATGCTGAAGGCAACTGAATTCTGTGGTAGTCCAGAGACTATAGAGCATGTTATTGTACACTGTAATAAATATCAGGAAGAAAGACAAAGACTAGTCTTACAATTACAAGGAGAACAGATGAGGCTAAACTTAGAAGAAATTCTGCAAAAAAACACAGGGGAAATGAGTGTAAACTATGTAATTGGCTTCCTGAGGAATACAGGACAAATTAAAATAATTTAGTATGATCTTTTTGTTTGTTTTGTTTTGATTGGTTTGTTTCGTTATGTTTGTTTGTGTGTTTGTTTTATTTGTTTGCAACCTATTAGGGAAGGTTAGACTCCAGTACCACACTCCAGTCCAGTTGGTGGCGGCACCATTAAAGTTAGTTGCCAACCGCCATAAAAACCGAAAGAAGAAGAAGAAGAAGAAGAAGAAGAAGAAGAAGAAGAAGTGGACCGTCTCGTCAGCTAATAGTGCCGATATGAATGAGCGGTTCACTTCACTGCAGAATTCGGTAAACTCCAGGTTGCTGTCCATAGAGGACAAGTTGGCGGCTCTGCAGTCGAACAACTGTGCGGGAGAGACTAACTCCAAGAAGAGAAGACGGGTGCAGAATCCCAAGCTTAGGTAAGAATATGTTCGGTGACTGCTAGCTAAGCTAAAAGTAGCCTAGCCTACAACCAAATCTAAGATTAGCCTAGTAGCCTTGCAAAAGAACAAGCTTTATTAAAGTGTATTTTCATTTACAGGAAGCAGTATGCCGTCTTCACAACTCGGAGACAAATTGCAGGCGCTATGAACCGGAGCGAGGCGGTGACCTCCTATTTGCTCGGAGCCATGTCTGCAATTCCAGATTGACACGATGTTGATAAAGACGACATTATCTGTAAGTGACTTGTTTTTACTGCTTCTCCTTCCTTGTTTAATGTTATTGTGACTTGCGTTTGATTTTTATTCATACCACTCTCATTTAATTGTTTTCCAGGGGAAGAAGATGGCGTTGTTGGCGTGGTCTCTGGATGGATTGGACGGCCGCCGCCATTTCGTAGGCCGGTGTTGTGCGCAATTCTGTTTCCCCCGTGTCGGGAGTGCACTTTGCAGCCGTTTTCCCGGCGCTTCTAGTTGATTTCTCGGTAAAACAAATCCTATAATCATGTCTAGGTTGTAACATTCAGTTTAATCGGCAGCTGTTTACAAAATTGTAAAATAAAAATAAATAAACGGTCTTTCAGACATCTCCCGAAAACTTTGGGAAATAAAGAGCAAATGTTTCTAAATTCTCAAAAATTATGTGTGATAGCATGTAGTATACTAGAAATTTCCTTAATCCAGTAAACTGTCATATTTTATATTACAAAGGGATGTACTGGGAAGTCTACACTCTTGTGTTTTCAGGAAGTCTTGGGCTGTTTCTCAATTCACGAGAACGCGCTCGCATTCTCGTGAATTGAGAAACAGCCATAATGTTTGTGTCCTGCTATCAGCCATCCCATCCTCCTCTTTCAGCAATGTAAAATCATAAATACACAGTAGGTGCTGGAATAGTGTTTTGTGGCTTACTTTTATTTGTCAGGTTAAAGTGACAAAAGTTGGAAAAAGACCGTTTATCTTGCCATTTATAATAACACAATACAGCGTAAGAAGACCTAGTTTATTTATTTTTATTCTACAATTTTGTAAACAACTGCCGATTAAACTGACTGTTACAACCTTGACATGATTATATGAGTTGTTTTACCGAGAAATCAATTAGAAGCGCCAGGAAAACGGCTGCAAAGCGCGCTCCCGACACGGGGGAAACAGATTTTCACGGGGGAACAGAATTGCGCACAACACCGGATCTCTCTGAACTCTGTGTGAAGCTGCAGTCCCGGTTAGAGGCGACGCCGAAGTACAGAGCCACGCACAGTAGGCGTCTGCACATCGGACCTGCCTCAGAAAGAACGCCGCCAGCAGTTACCTACTAGCCTCGTGAGACCATCCTGATCTCGCAAGCTTTCAAGGTTTCACTCGCAGATCAGTCTGGCTACTCTCCGTTAAAGAAAATTTGGAGCCGTTCACCAAACGAACGTCCAATCAGCGTTGGCTTTGAGGCGGGTTGAGGTGTGACGCAACGGGAAGCGCGTCAGTTCAGTCTAAACAACATGGTGGCTTCAGCCGATGAAACTAGCGTTAGCGCGGCTATCGAGCAAGTTTTATCGGAATTACAGAGTATTTATTTGCTGAGCTAACGAGCCTTTACCTGCAGCAGCAAGAGTAGCTTGGCTTGTGGTTGTGTTTTCAGAGCGACGACGAATCTGATTGGTTCATTTGGCCCGTCTATCACCAACATAGGCCAATCAGCTAACTAGTATTTTCGCCCCTTCCCAAAATTACTTCAACGGAAGGTTTCCAGATGGATATGCGGAGCAAATCTATCTGGCGGAGTCAGGTAAGTTACCTACAACCCCGAGGAGGCAAACGGACAGTTCACGGGGTTGTAATTTTTGGATCCTCGCGTTGTATATAGGTGTTTGTTTTAATAAAGCTCTTTCTTTGCATAAACATCTTCCTGGCAAATGTTCATTTCCTGTATAAATTCATTCATGTCCTTGATGGTAGCCTAATAATAGTGTAGTAGCCTACATAGGATAGCATGAATATACAGCATAATATGAATGAATGAATAAATAAATAAATATATATATATATAATAAATAAATAAATAAATAAATATATATATATATATATATATATATATATATATAAATAAATAAATATATATATATGTAAATAAGTTATTGGGGATCTGCCAACCAATCAGGAGGGATTTTACTTGTTTGAAAGAAGTGGTTCCATCCAATACTCAGTAAGAACGTTCAAGCCTGGCCTGGCCACGTGTGGTTTTGCTGCCAATCAGGAGCGATTTTACTTATTTAAAAATAGTGGTTTCAGCCAATACTGAGTAGGTTATTCAAGCCGCGCGGGTTCGCTGCATTCATATGCTAATTAGGGCCATTAGTACAGCTGATCGCTCTCCACATACGTCAGAGTCCGGTTCCGACAATTTGTGGCACTGAAAACGGCGACAAGCGCGGGTTGCAAATTGTCGTTAACTGCCGAAAATGAGGGAGATCTGCGGTAGTTTACGGGGACGAAAATCTCACTTTTCATGCAGTGGATATTACAGTCAGGCAGTGTTGTAGACAGCTCAGGAGTCCGATCAGGTAGTGACACAGTGTACCATAATGCTCCGAATATCCACTGAGTGGAGTGGCTTCATTGCTTACCAAAGTTGTACTTACACATCAACAGATTTTTGGGCATATTATACCACATGCCTATTGGCCAGTAAGAACAATAGTAATCATATTTAAGGTGCACCGGATTATAAGGCGCACCATCAATTTTCGAGAAATTCTAAGTATTTTATATGCGCTTTATAGTCCGCCCAATATGGTAAATGAAAACAACAAAAATCTTTGATTTTTTAAATGAGCATTATAGTATGTTTTATGTCAGAGTAGGGGTCTTGCTAAGGAAGAACTGGAGATGTACATCTCTCAAAATAAAAATTTTATTGCAATTAAATTATTTACATTTTGTGCAGTGAGATTTGGCACAAGCATGTGGTACTGTGAAGCCTCGCTTCTCTCAGTCTGCTCCACGGAAGCTGTGGCTACAGTGTAGTTCACCACCGTTAGGCTGTGTATGTGTTCATGAATGGGTGAATGACCGGCCAGTGTAAAGCGCTTTTGTGTGGTCAGACTTGATAAAGCACTATACAAGCACACGCCATTTATATATTGTTGTAGTCCTCAGGCACGCCCTCATAAAATAAGAAATGTATAAACAGAGTTGTATTCCAAAAACTGAGGTAGAACAAGAAGGATGGTCAGAAACCAGCTGAAGCCGTGCACAGTAAAGTATTCCAACATCAGCTCATAACGCCCAGTTACAGTTCAGCTTGAATTTTATTTTCTGTGCTGCAAAGAATTGGTGTGTGTGCTGAATTCAGATGCAATGTGCAACTGCGCATGCGCACAGCTTTGAGGAAATAGTGTTTACCAGTCTCCTGTTCTGTGTGTAATTTTGATACTTTTTGTTCCTCTCATAGCCAGGCCCCAACAGTGTCTTGAAAAAATAAAGCTGCCTGAGACACAACCATGGGAACCTGGTATTGCTTTGAGACTAAACATCACCAGGGTGGATAACACCGTTCTGAAGCTCCTCGACTTACCCTCAAGGTCACTACATACGGCAAAAGAACTGAAACAATTATGACATTTTGTTCTCCCACCCTTTTGGGGTCTCCCTGCTTGTTCTCGACACAAAGTCGGGCCAGAACCTTTTTCTTAAGGGGTGTCCGACTACTGTACTGTGATTGGACAGGAATTAGATTGGCATGTTTAGGTTGGAGAAACGGATAAGTCTCACACATCTGTGGAACTCCAGTCGTGTAGTCCCACAGTTTAAGCAGTCAAACATGCTAATTCTGCTCACTTCCAGTGTCTCCTCTATAAATTATCCTAGGGGGGCATTCCCGCCCCAGTTGCAGCGCACGTCCCTGGTGTTCATAGTCTTTCCAGATAGCACCGGACCACACCATGAGCTATTGTCTGCTCCTCAATTTTCAGCTCTCTGCTCATGCTTTGATGATCAACATCAAAGCATGTTTCAATCCTGCCTCGTCTCAGAGCTTTAGGCCAGTAGTTGTGGTGTGATGGTGTGAGCAATGGCGCCTTGACAATGGTCAAAATCACAAAGATTCCACCCAAATACCTCTATTGGGCAAGGACTCTTAATCCAAAGCAGAAGTGTGTCAGCCATCGCCATGATAAGTACTGTCTAAATAGTGCAGTCAGTAAGGAAAGGGTTAGGAAAAGGAGACTGTATGCTCCCTTTCACTGCTAATTTAGCATAAGAGCCTTGCAATGTCACTTAACAGCATTAGGGAGCTATAAGGAATCCCACAATCCTTTGTATAACATGAAATATATGCACAACCCACCTCACGGAAATTAACGAAAATGCCCAAAGAGAAGATAGTGAAAACATTGTAGTTCACTTTAGGAAGGCTGTAGGCCAGGATTTGACTGGGGCCAATTGGCCTCAGCCTAAGGCCAGTTAGCTTTTTTATGTCTTTCTTTGTACAATCATATTAATTCACCATACGTGTCAATGGTCACACCCTGGGCAGCATAAATGTGCAGGCATGCATGCCACTCTAACAAACAAATGGAACATATGAGTCAGACAATAATGACACGACAGAGCAGGAGAGAAAGCTGGAAGTGAAAGACAATTTGGTCATTTATTAACAAATAGTAATTTTAAACTTTTGCAGGAGGAAAAGAGCAGATGAAGAAATGTAGACTGGACTGACCAGACTTTAATAGCTCTTGTTTTAATTCCACTACATTGGCTTTCCGCCTTTTTAAATCAAAGCACACAAACATTTTTCATTCAGACAGACTATTAATGCTTAAAACTGTGGTGGCACTGGTCATGTCTACCTTGTTTTATCAATTTTGTTTCATCTATACATCTATACGTATAAAAGATTGATTGATTGATTGATTGATTGATTGATTGATTGATTGATTGATTGATTGATTGATTGATTGATTGATTGATTGACTGATTGATTGTGGACCAATTAAATATGACTATGCTACATACAGAAAAATTTCGCTAATGTTCAAGAACCCATTTAATTTTAGTAAAAGGAACACAGTACAAACAAAGTTAAGTAACATCGAACACTTTGACATTATCAGTATCAACTTATGCTGCTGCTGGACCTTCTTCTGAACATTCCCTGTGTGTAAGGACCAACTGAGGTCCCAAGAAAGGCTGGGTCCTAGGAACCAGAAGTGTTGTGTCATGATGAGGGGAGGGAGTGTGTTCTCTGGAAGTCCACTGTCATCTCAGCCATGCAACATGTGTTCCTTTTCCCGATGAGTATTCTGACATTGCATGGCTCATTGTTCTTTATACACTTCAGATTCTCCAGTGATCTTTGAAAGTTCTGTGTTCAGAAGCCAAACACCAGTCAACTATTGTCTGCACAGTTAATTGGTTTAAATAATCTTGATCAACCAATCGAAAAAGAGCAATTTCCCACCAAATAGAACTCATCCTTGCAGATTTTTAACTCTATGATAAAATCATTCTAAAATGTATGTTGAAAAAGTAGATAATAATAGACACTCCACATATATAGGGACCTTTACACTAACAAATAATAGTAGGTTATACTTTTCTTCTGTTTGGGTATAAATTCTGCTCCTTTTGGAGATACCTTTTATCTCCAAAAATGCAGCTTTTAAGAAAATTAAAAGAAACACCCTGCAACTAAATACAAATTCAAACTGATAATTTTCACTGAAGGTGTACCAATGAGACCACAGACAGCTGTGAAAGGTGATGAATATAATTGATTTTCACAGGAAACACAAAAGATGGAGATTCAAGGTTCTTGCTGTACAGCAACAGTTATGTTTCTTATGTACCACTGTCCTCTGCTGTTGACTGCTAAAAATTATGTTATTACCACAGTGTCTTGAAATCAGTGTTCTATCACAAGACAGTCACAATGTTTCCCCATCCTTCTCTGTTCGAAACCCCTGTGTCATCCTGGACTCTTCCCTGTCATCTCAAACACATATCAGCCATATCACCAAAACATCTTTCTTCCACCTCGGCCGTCTCGGCCGTCTCTGTTCATCCCTCTCCCAGTCTGCAGCTGAAAACTTAATTAATGCCTTCATCACCTCCAGCCGCAACTACTGCAACAGCCTCTTCTATGGTCTTCCCTTCAGCCATCTCCAAAAATCACAATACATACAGAATTCTGCTGCCCGCCTACTCACCCATACCCGGTCCAGAGATCACATCACCCTGTCCTCCAACAGCTTCACTGGTTCCCTGTTTAATACCGTATCCAGTACAAGCTTCTTCACCTGACCTACAAGTCTCTTCATAATATCGCCATTCCATATCTCACTGACCTCCCGAAACCCACCACCCCTCCTCATACACATCATGAAGTCAGACTCATTACAGAACTTTAAATCACATCTCAAAGCTTTTCCCTAGTATTATTTTTTGTATATTTTAGTTTTTTTTTATTTATTATATATATATATATTTTTTTTTTTTGGAAAGCGTCATTGAGTGTCCAACTGGGAGCATGTTGCTGATATAAAGAGTTAAGCCTGTGCTATTGTCCATTAACTGAGGAGAAACAAACATTTTAAAATCATTTTCCACCTATATTCAATTGAATACACTAAGACACATTTGTTAATGTTCAAAATGATAACATTTATTGTTTTTTTTTCTTTCAAACATGCACTCATTTTGAATTGATGCCTTCAACACGTTCCAATAAAAGCTGGGACAGAACCATGTTTACAACTGTGTTACGTCACCTTTTCTTTTAATGACAATCAATACGTGTTTGGGAAATGAGGACACAATTGTTGAAGCTTCTTAGATGGAATTCCTTCCCATTCTTGCTTGATGGTTAACTTCATTTGCTCAACAGTATGTGAAGAAATTTGGTTTTTATACAGTTGGACTACTTGCTCACGCACTTGTTCACAAAGTAGTGAACCTTGCCCTATTCTTGCTGTGAACGACTGAGCCTTTTGAGCATGCTCCTTTTATATACAATCCTGACCTATTTCCACTTAACTTGTTCACCCATAGAATGATCCAAACAGGTGTTTTTTTTAGCATTCTTAGCTTTTTCTGAACATACTTCAAGGAAGTATTTAGAATGACTTAAGACAAAAACAATACAGTTTATAAATCTGAATGTTAATTATCATGTCTGCATAGTGATTTGTAGTGAATCCTACATTCAGTTGGCTACACTTTTTAGTGCAGTTACACTTAAGTTTTACAGAACGTCCAAACTTAATTTGGCAGAGCAGCTAGTCTGCTCTGCCAGACTAGCTGTGGCTGCACAACACTGCCATCTGCTGGTTGTTCAGTGGAGGGTGTCTTCGCATTCAAATCTAGTGGCATTTATATTTGGAGCTAGGTATGCAGTAGGAATGTCTCAAAATTACGTCATCGACATGAAAGCGAAATGGGGATTCACAAATGCAAAAAGGAGATTCACAAATGCAAAAAGGAGATTCACAAATGCAAAACGGAGATTCACAAATGCAAAAAGGAGATTCACAAATGCAAAACGGAGATTCACAAATGCAAAAAGGAGATTCACAAATGCAGATTCCACACACAAAGTCAAGCATATTTATTTTTAAATCTCGAAAATATATTTACAAAGATACGTTTATTTATATAAATTTGTTTATTTGTCACATTTTTACATTTGTATTTTGTACTTGGATATTTATAAATGTATGTATATGTATATATATCCTTTTATATTTATTCAAATCTTTTTTATATTTATTCAAATCTTTTTAAGACAAAATTCACTCCATAGTATAGAAACTTTTATATTGACACATTCAGAAAGAATAGGACCTTTTATTTTGATACCGTTTCCTGTATTTTCCTTATCACGTTTTGCCTTGTCGTCAGTTACTTCACATTCAGTTCCTATCAGCTAAATACGGTTTCTACTAAAGAATTCCTCTCTGTGAACGATGCTAGAAGCAAAGTCGTAAGTAAAGTGCATTGTTAAGTTAAATTATTGATAGTTTAAGTTAAGTTTATAGTAGAAAGAGAAGATAATAAATAGGTTAAAAAGACGGTTTTTATTTACATGTATTTACAATGAGATTCCATGAGACTTCATGTGAAGCTGAACTTTATGTTAAAAACAGTCAAACTTTATTTTGTTGCAGTTTTCACTCTGTCATGTAATGCTGGATCTTCAAGGAAACAACAGTGAAATGTTAACTACAGAACAGACTCCTGGTAATTTCATCAGAGTTTAACTTGTTGGATAGCTTCAGTTAATATACTGCAATGAGGACAACACACATATGATATCATGGGCTGCACAGTGGGTAGCACTGTTACCTTGCAGCAAGAAGGTCCTGGGTTGGAGTCTTACCTGGGTCTTTCTGCATGGAGTTTGCCTGTTCTCCCTGTGCATGTGTGGGTTCTCTCCAGGTACTCCGGCTTCCTCCCACAGTCCAAAAACATGACTGTTAGGTTAATTGGCCTCTCTAAATTCTCCTTTGGTGTGAGTGTGTGCAAGAATGGTTGTTTGTCTCTGTGTTGCCCTGTGAAAGACTGGCGACCTGTCCAAGGTGTATCCCGGCTCTTTCCCATTGGCAGCTGGAGATAGGCACCAGCACCCCTCGCTACTCGACAATGGATAACCATGTTAGAAAATGGATGGCAGGATATAATGTCATGCAGTGTTTCTCCTTCTATTTTTGCCATCAATGTAGGCAAGGACAAACGGCAGCGTGGCAAACCTCAAGATGAAGATCCTTCTTTACTGTGAGATCAGTAAAGCCCTATCTTATCTTATCTTCTGCCGAGAGAGCTGAACCTTCAAAAGAAAGACACAGTTGTCTTCTCCATGATTCAGATACCAAAAGAGGTCACCGACTACACTCTCCATGCTGGCCAACACTAACACAGTTTTATGAAGTTATAAAAAGAAGATTTTTTTTCACAGTTAATGTGTCACAGAACTTTGTTGGAGCTTTGGATGCCCCAACAAAGTTCTTTATAATATTCTGTAAAGCAGAAACCTAATAAATGTTTCTCTTATTTTATTTAATCAGGCTAAATAAGTGATTGGTCATTATACCCCGTATTGGTAACTGCAGCCAAATTCACTGCATTTAGACATTTCTTTCAATTGTAGCAAAGAAGTCAAGGAAGACAATCATTTTCTCTTTCCACCAGTGACATTGCCACATCGTAGAATTACATTATTTCAGGATAAAAACTTTTGATTGTTGAAAAAAAAGAAAGAAATCAACACTGCAGGCAGGCCTGTGCAGGGGTCTGAAAGGTTGCTGGCAACAATAGTTATGTGACAGAGTCAGCATATGCATCATTAGAAAATGAGTGAGAGGTGTGTTTCTTTGCCCTCTCAAAACTGCAGTCTGAGGGCGTTTCAGTCTGGCAGATACCTGAGTGAGCCAGTGTATGAACGGCACAGTTTGTTTGTGTTATGAAGAGTGATCTGAACCTCTGTGATCGCTGAGCGGACCGGGCCGGGCTACAGCCAGGGGCTGTTGTCCGAGCACATCCGAAGATTTTACAGTTAACAGAGCTAACTTCTTGCTTAAAACCTTTTTAAGGTTACTTTTATGACAGAAATCATTATATATCCAACTTCATTCAAAGCTTTTCATTTTTTTTCCCACCATTGCAGCCCACTGCTCCCTAAGGGATGGCCTTAATGAAGAAGATAAATTTCATTGGAATGTACAAAACTGCATGGACAAGTAAAGATATTTATAACTATATTATGATATTTTCTACATTTTATAGCATTATCATAATAACAGGCCTCTCTGTCTCGAGAGTTCACCTCCCATTTAATCCAAAACAAAGTCACCGCTTGTGACGCGTGCTCCACTCAGAGCAGAAATTGTTGCGTCTCGTAGTTTTCTTTATCTTATTACTTCAGCAAATTAAGCGCTGCACCCACGCCGACATCAATCAATATAAGAGCAGAGAAAATAAAGTTGCCTAGATAAACTTAACACAAGCAAACAGCTTTTGCAATGTTTTAAAAAATAAAATTAGTTGCAGTTTGCAAAAAGAAATACAAAATTGTTTAAACTTAAGTATGGCTCCCCAGCTGACTTTTGTGTCCAACTTTCCCTTTTCCCGGCTGGAACCCTGCTGGACAGCCGCTCAGTCCTGTTGGGTCGGCGCCGTCACCCTGCCGGAGCCGGTGGGAGACTGGAGCGCCGTGCACGCGAGCGTCAAGTGACATATTGATGACGTACTCTTGAGTTTCAAAATAAATCGACCGGACTGAATCCAGGGTGAAGAAGACTGAATTTACGTCTTCACTTCCAAAGACACTTCTGCTTCATTTAGTTATTTCTATACAGCGATCAAATTCTTGGCTGTGATTTGAGTTTTTGAGAGAAAAAAAACTCCAAACAATCACCTAACTAGAAACAAAACAAAAAAATTTAACTGCAATATAATTTCTTATAAACACCAGGTTTTCTCCCTGTCTCTGTAATATTTTGGAATTATTTTGAAGGTGAAGCTAAACCCTTCAAAGCCGGAGGCAAGGCAAGTTTATTTATAAAGCACTTTTCAGTAACAAGACGATTCAAAGTGCAAGAATGGGAGAAAAGTTAGAGCTGGAAAAACTGGCCTTCCCAAATACTCTTTCTCCGACCCGAATGCTGTAAATTACAGCATTTTATTCCATTTCACAATATTTCTCTGGATCTGACTATAATGTACAGTAGTCAATAAAATACATGGAGGGTCATGATTTCAGCTTGACAGAAAATAAAAGAGAATGAGAAGTGTGATATTTTTTTCCTGATCTACAAACATTTGAGTAAATTGTTGAACCCAGCAGATGATAATTTCAGTCAGCTTTGACTTACATTAATCTGTAACTCTGTTCATCCTTCATGTAGGCTGCAGGGACATCATTATTCTCAGTGACTGTGAGGTGAAGGACAAGCTCATTTAAGTAAGGTGGGCAAAGCTGTTTAAAACCTTAAAGACAAACAGAAGTTCTTTAAACTGAACTCTAAGATAAACACGCAACCAGTGAAGGGAGGCCAGGATGGGGTAATGTGCTTTATTTTATGTTTTTCCATTAAAATGTGTGCAGCAGCATTTGAACCAGACATTTGAGTGAGGGCTGACCAATTCAGAGATAAAGAGAATTACACTAACCCAGCAATGATGAAATGAAGGCTTGGAGTAGTGTTTTTATATTTTTGCCTTGAAAGAATAGGTTTTACCTTTTGCTTTGTTCCTTACACGATAAAAATGACTTAACTGAGGTCCTTTTTGACTGTCAAGTTTAAAATCACAGTCCATTTTAAAATCGAGGTTCATAAATTGGGGCTAAACATCAATTGTCAGGGTGTCTAAATCAACAGGATCAACAGTTCTTTGGGTGTTTCAACTGGTATATTTGATAATTCATGATTTGCAAAGACAAAGAGATTTGAGCTTTGATGTTCTCATTAACTTTATTTCTTTCTATAGATTATCTTTCTCATTCAATTTAGGACTTTCCTTATGCCTTATCATCTAGATTTATATTGAAAAACATACAGTAAAGTAATGAAATGTTGATTCTGGATGTAGTGTAGGAATTCCTTCAATATAAACCAAAGAAAAATGTACATTACCTGCCAAAAGCTGCAAAAATATTTAAAAAAGAAACAACAGTATTTTCACACCTCACGTAGTAGCTCAAACAAATATTTTAATCTAAATGTTTTAGTCTAAATATTTTAGGCTAAATGAGTAAACGCTACTGATGGATTTTTTGGTAAACCAAATAGAGCAGTGTTACATGTCATTATTTCTAAAACGGCATTTTTCTGAGCTGCGTCTAAAAGGGCAAACATTGAGATATACCCACTTCTCTATGGACCACTACACCACTGGTAGTAGATTATATTTTTCTTATATTTGAGTATAAATTCTGCACAGACCACATGAAGTCCCATCATCATGACGGAATACTCTTCGCAGGAACTCAAACTCTTGAGTACTTAAACACATGTTGTGACAACCATGAGTTAAAACAAGAACACAAGTAGTATTTCAAATTTAAAACCAAATTAGTTTACCTCACTGTCATTTGTATTGCTTTTAATCTATCTGTTCTTCTGACAAAGTGTTCTGACAAAGTCAGAAGTGTTGTTTTGCTGTGCTTAAGGACCCGTGCGTGATCATCCACTAAATCTGCAGATAACGCACGGAACGGACGGTCGCTGCCATACACTCACTCTGGCTGATGCTACTGCTGTTCTGTAAATGCACCATTTGAACGGGTTGCTGATGGTCCCTGATGAAGATATGAGCTCCATGTGTGTGTGTGTGTGTGTGTGTGTGTGTGTGTGTGTGTGTGCGCGCGCGCACCTGTGTGTGTAAGCTACTTGTGTTTGTACCCCGGCAAGATGGCCGAGAAGACAGCGTTTGATTCTTGGAGGTACGCACATTATTTTAAGTTAAACAGCGAAAAGGACAAGAACATGGGTCCGGCAACACCGATGCGTCGGCGCATGAGTCGAGCTCGTAGAGCAAAACCTGTGTCGATGCGCCTATGCGCTACGTGACCGATACAGGAACTGTTTCGAACTGACTGACACGGCAAACTGTTTATGTTCCTTCTAAACGGCGCGCGTGTGCATTCGCGCACAGCATCTGGATTCAGCGCGCACAGCAAAGATATGCTGCGCAATAATTAAAATCCAAGCTGAACTGTAAACAAATAATAATAATCCAAGTTTTTTAAACCATTTTGCAACTCTGGTGTAATGGTGTACCACGGCCCGGCTCAGTGAGCGCCAGGTGCTGATCGGAGCGCACCGCTGATTGATGGGTTGGACAGACGCCTTTATGGTTGCGCTGTGCGTCTTTGTTCTGAGCGTCGTTTCAGAAAAAACGGCTGATCTACACTGAGTGGAAAGCTGCAACTCTGAGCAGCTCTTCCTCCCTTTGTCATTCTCAGCATGTCCGTTTTCAGAACAGATGATATTAGTCAGGTAACTAAACACGGCGCCCAACCGACCTTTGAACGTGAGCATGAAAAAAGTCCAGATCACTGGAATGCTAATAACGTGATTCACCATGGCAATGACAGGAAATAAGTTTGGAATTCCGCATGTCCTGCGAGTAGAATTAGAAATATTTAAAGAAGGCATATGGACAATATTAAACCATAAGAAACAATGCTGTTGCTGCTGAAAACCGCAAGAGAAAATTGTTGAAAAAGTCAATGCATGCACGATATGAAAGTTATGTGATGGAGAATTAAAGCTGCTTTCACCACACTTCACTGTTCAACACAAAAGGGGGAGTATGTGTGTGTGTGTGTGTGTGTGTGGGGGGGTGCATTGAATGGACACGGCAGCAAAAAAAATGTAAAGAACTAAATAAAAAAGCCAGAAATGAAAAAGTAACGCAATAGTTACTTTTACTGGTAACTAGTTACTTTTATAGTGGAGTAACTCAGTTAGTAACTCAGTTACTTTTTGGGAGAATTAACTAGTAACTATAACTAATTACTTTTTCAAATAACGTGCCCAACACTGGTCATCACTAGACTTGATTTTCTCAGGAAAACCCAAAGATGGAGGTTCAGGGTTCCTGCCGGACAGTCATGTTTCTTATGTAGCACTGCCCTCTGCTGTTGACTGCTGGAAATGCTGGAATTTCACTACAGGGTCTTGAAATCTTAGTTATTGTTCTTAATCAACAATAAACAAAAATATATAAAACATTTGTTTCCCCATTTGTGTCCACAAACTATAGTCTCCAGTGTTGAATACACTAGCTGAAGATTTAGCCACAGAAAACAGAGCAGAATAGACACTGATGGATTGACTCTCTGAATACTTCTCCTTTTTCTCATTAAAGCTGTTTTACAAGCATTTTAAATTCATTTCCCTAACAACCACTAAATCCCACCTTTGTTTGACACAAATTGTATTTCCTCCTGTCAGAGCGGGTGTGTTCCATTTACTTTCAAGTAAATAAAGACTCTCCAATATTGAGAGGTAGGTTATGGTTGTCTTCGTGGTAAACCTGTGTAATTTAGTGAAATGTGCTAATACTGACAGTTGTGTAATTTGATCATATGTCTGCTACAAGTTGCATCAAAAGTAAAGGTAAAATTCTATTTTTAGAAGAGTGTTGATCTCAGAATTGAAGCCATTAAGGTCAGATGTGTCACTGACTGAGGGCTCCATCTGATATTCTGCTTGGGGTGTTGTCTTCTGTGAAACGCCGTAGGACCTGAGGCCAGCTCTGCTGTTTCATGTTGGGTTTTCATGCTTAACAGTGATGGCTGTTAAGCATCACTCATCTCTTGAACCACGTGTCTTCAGTGATCAAACTGTATGAGTCTTCGGTATCTCTCGTTGTGCTCCAGACACTAGAGAAGGGTATATTGTTGTCTCTGGTGTCCTCCAATGCAAACCTGATGTTATCCACTGACTTGCTGCTTTAAGTAAAAGATTTGTTCCACTTCTTTGGCTTTTTAACATGGTCATTATTTATATATTTAAACTAGGAGTGGCTATGTGTTGTTCCCTGGTAGCAGTTCAGTACTCGGTATTCCATTTCTTTCGTGATCAGCCAAAGTAGGTGAACTCAGGATCTCAAATCATCCCAGTGTTTTGGATTGTTTTAGTTAAAAATAAAACCAACGATTGTTTTAATGCAACAGCTTAAAACCCACTGCTGTCAGACAGGTACCCCAAGGCTGAATACACTATCTAAAGTTTTATCTGATGAAAAACAAAGCCGAATAGACACTGATGACTTTGTTTCACTGAATGTTTATTTACATCATGCAGACTTATTTACATCCCTTTCTTTTGAAATAATTTCCTGCTCAGCCATTGAACAGCACCTGCGTACAAATTGCTCTGTCATTGGATCAAGTAAATACACATTTACCAACATTCAGAGGTAAGTTCCGCTTCTCTTTATGTTAAACCCGTTTAATTTAGGGAACTGTACTAATACTATAAGATTCAAACTGTACTTTTTTCATAAAGTGTGCATAAATTATATGTAGCTATATGGTGTAATCTGTCTGAATGAGAGCAGTACTAGCTGTAGTTATCTTATTTCATTGTATCTATGCAATAATGATAATTACATTTGAGTGAGTGTCAAACCAGAGTTCTGTTTTTTGTGGGACACAATTTAATCTTCTAAGATGATGCTCTGATACTCATTACGATTATTTCAGTTTTGCAAACAATGACATTAACAACTTAAAATGAATATTACTTTTCTGGTGAGTAATCAGGGGTTTTAACTGGTTTCCTTTTGTCGATGTACGGTGAGCTGCAGGGGAACTTCAACCGACACGCCACATATTAAACCCTTTGAGAAGCTGTGAGGTGACCTGAACCAGGCTGTACAGGCAAACATGGCTACAAGAAGTGTCTTACTGGTTATTTGAACCAAAAAGAGTTACAGTAGTGACTAGAGGGTTGTGTGTTCTAACATTTTTGGTAGAAAAATCTTTTGATTAATGAGTAAAACAAGGTCCTTTTTGCTGTTCAAGAGCAGTTAAACCACTGTCTTTTACAGAGATAACTACAGATGAGGTTAGTCATCACCACGTGAACAAATTTCTTTTGAAATTAAATACTTATTTGGTTGTTCTGAGTTTTTTCACGACAGTAGGATCAACTATATCTGTTTTAGTAAGGTGTACGGTTGCTCCCAGAATTATTTCTACTTCTGGCAGTTTTAGGTTTGATAAACAGGAAGGAAAAACCTCCAGCAGAACCATGCTCAGTGTGAACCATCATCTGCCTCGATCGTCTGGGGTTTAGAGAAGACAGAGCAGAGAAACAAAAAGCACAGACGCACACATTGATCCAAGAGTAATTTCTATGTTATAGGATGATGTCAGATGATCGGCTCTTATCTATTTAGCTGAAGAAGCTCAGCCAGTTTTATTTCTCCAACTATTCAACAGTCCCTCCTCCTGAGCAAGTGTGTGACAGTAGTGAGTGGCTGATTGCCTCAAGTTGTTAACTTTGCCAAGAACTTCCCATTTTAAGCAAATGTGGCATCAGTGGAAAGGACGGACCCGTTTTAACAGAACAAAAATGGAAAAAGCAGCAAAAAATGCCGAACAGAGTCCCACGCTTTTTGTTCCAAATACCAATCAGCTTTGACACCAGACATTCGGGTATCTGGAGGGTTTTAATTTCTTAGCTTCACCGTAGCACCATGCATATATTACACTCAAGAAATTAATGGTTTCCAAAAGAGATAAGGTGGGCAATGCCCAACCCAGATTCCAGACCTGAATCTGACAAGACATCTGAGGAATCACCAAAACAAGGCCTCTATAGAGGACATGATGTCACTATCTGGGTGATTTGGAGAACATTTTGGTCTTTTAAAGGCTTTTTTAAAAGTC
This sequence comes from Fundulus heteroclitus, assembly GCF_011125445.2. Lineage (NCBI taxonomy): Eukaryota > Metazoa > Chordata > Actinopteri > Cyprinodontiformes > Fundulidae > Fundulus > Fundulus heteroclitus. Next base: position 24,362,143 of record NC_046364.1, on the reverse strand, counting down.
AGTTTAGTTACATTATGAAAGTACACACCTTTGTAACTATGTTACTATTTGTCTGTTTTATAGGATGAGGTGTTTGGTCCTTTGGTGGCTGACCTTCCCGGTTTTCCATAGAAACATTTGTGAAAGGAGGGCATTGCATTCCTATGATACTAAAAAGTGCATTACAGAGCCAAGAGGAAGTATGCCTGACAGCCAGTGTGCCAAACTGCTTGACTGCGTGCGTAAAGACCTGCCTGACTGCCAGTGTGCCTGGCTGCGTATCAAACTGTGTGACTTTCTACATATCGACCTGCCTGCCAAACTATGTGCCTGCCTGCAAGCCCACCCTCTTCAAACAGGTAATTACCACGTAAAGTATCATACAATTTTATTTCTAATTGTTCTCAACTGGGAGTAAATTTATTGGGTAAGCTTTAAAGCTTGTGCTTTATTCCATTTACTAAGGAGAAACAAATCAACAAATACAAGCATATTAAAGAGAATTGTAAGCATTAATTGGCCAAGGACTAGTTGTTAAATCTCATTGGACATTTTTTGAAATGTCTCACTCTATGCTCAGTGTTTCAAAGAATCTTAAAAGCTAAGATTGGAGTTGACTCATTTATACAAACATTATCTTTTAGCTGCAGTCAGGTTTCTGCAAACAGACTAAAGCTTTGCTTTTGTCATCACAGTATTAAGAGAATGTGAAGCCGTAAATTAGTAGTCAGCTTCGTAGCAAGTGCATCTCTGGGTGGAGAAAATTAGTTTGAAATGCTGATAGGTGGGTGACAAACCTTGTCCTGGGATGTGTGACTGTGCAGTTTACAAAGTCAGACATACGGAAGAGGAGTAGATGGAGAGAGATGAAAGGAGAGAGGTAAGGAGAGATGAAGAGAGATACAAAGGCAAGGCAAGGCAAATTTATTTGTATAGCACATTTGAGTACAGAGACAATGCAAAGTGCTTCACATGATTAAAATACAGGGGGGAAACAGAATAAAAGCAAGTAGGAATAAAATGTAGAAACAAAATAGAACACGTAAAAATAGAAACTAAAAGCAAACATTAAAAATGTCATGATATGCTTGGTGGTGCGAGGACCTAGGCAGCAACAAGGCGGAGGCAGAGCGTGAGAAAATCGTGATTTTGATGAGGCAAAAGAGACTTACAGGATGCAGGAGTGAACACAGGAGCAAAACACAGATCGCAGGGGAACGCTGGAGTAACAGAAACGCAGGAGGACCAGAATGACCCAATAACGGGGAAACCAACAGAGGAACTTAAATACAGGTGCTAATCAAGGGAACACAGGTGAGACCAATTAACAGGAACAAGTCCACAGCTCAGAGGACCCTGACATTACTACCCCCCCCCCTTAAGGGCGGATTTCAGGCGCCCACCAACGTCCAAAAAAGAAAAAAACAACCTAGCCAGGGTGGGCAGAGGGGGGCAGAAGAAGGGCAAAAGTCCACACAAAGAGTTCAGTTGGGTTGAGAGCCAGAGGCGGGCGTCACAGTGGGCGACCCCGGCTCCAAAGCAGCAGCTCAGCCATCCGGCGGAACTTGAAGGCCGACGGCTGGACCTAAGGGCACCGTCTGAGGCACACTGGAGAGCACTGGAGAACTCTTATGACTTGAGAACACTCGAGAACTCTTGTGACTTGGGAACACTTGAGAACCCCAGGAGCTCTCGGCGTCCGGGGAAGCAGCAGCGGAGCTCTAGGCATCCGGCATGGGAGAGAGCCAGCTGGGTGCTGTCAGGCGGAGTAGAGAGACGGGAGGTGCTTTGGAGCGCTCGAACAGGCAGCCTGAGACCAAGAAGGTGCTCAGCCAATGACTGGGGTGCGCAGGGAGGCGGCGCGGGGAGGCGGCGCGGGGAGGCGAGGGAGACGGATTGAGTGCGTAGGGAGGCGCCGCGGCCGAAGGCTTCAGCGTGCCGGGAGGCGCCACAGCCAGCAGCTTGAGTGCACTGGAGGCGGGTGAGGCAGGCTCTTCATCGGCCGGCGACGGCGGTCTCTCTGCACCCACGCAGCCTTGGGCCATGGCGTGCGGTGCTTCCGCGTCGGCTGGAGCCGGAGTAACTGCTGTCAGAGAGCGGCAAACAGCCTGGGTGAAGCAGGAAGGGTGCGGGGCGACTGCCCCGATCGCCCTAATTGCCTCCTCAAAACTCCTCCTGAGGCTTTCCAACATGGCCAAAATCTCCCACCAAGCTGCCTGGTCCTCTCTAGGTAGTGTCATTTCTGTCATGATATGCTTGGTAGTGCGAGGACTTAGGTGGCAACTGTGGGAGAATTACTTAACTATTAACCTTTTAAAAAGAAAGAAAGACTCAGAGAAAATGGCGTTCCTTTGTCTTAACAACGAGAATTCGTCTTTATTATGCCTAGAAACGTACAAACGGGTTTCCGGAGCGAATTCTGACATTCAAATACAATGGTCGTCATTTTAAAGGAACATAATGTGTGTGCGTTAAACACAAGTGTCTGTGTGTCTCCATTGGTGTGTGTGCGCTACACGCTATTGACGTCAATTGGCAACAGGGCTTAAATTCTGGGAAGTGTTTATCACGAAAAGTACAACAACAGAGCGATTAGTTCCACTACTTGACATATCTTGGAACAGTCCTAGTAAATAACGACTCCAGATGGTTTCCTGTTGCTCCCATCGGCGAGAGCCAGGGAAAAAAGGTCAAAATTACCCTAACTCCCATAAATCCTCCCTTGGCACGTTACAGCGTGACATATCTAGAAGACCTCTTCATTGAAAATCTGACTCCACACTGATAAAGTCTAGCTGTGATAATAACAAACATGTAAAAAAAGTCTAATTTCTTACACAACCAATGGATAACATACTAATGTAATCATGGTGTCTACACAAGTGCTGATATAAAATGTCATGTAATAAGTGCAGATTACAATCAATAACATATTTCCAATAATAGAGAGAGAGACAGAGAGACAGAGAGAGAGTCAGAGAGAGACAGAGAGACAGAGAGACAGAGAGAGAGTCAGAGAGAGACAGAGAGACAGAGAGAGAGTCAGAGAGAGTGTGCACGTATGCAAAACAGTCATTGCTTTTGCAATAACATCTTTCCAATTAGATATGAAAGTGAAAAAACCCCGATAATTATCACTTATTTATGTGTCATTCTCGGGGAAAAAGTCTTTCATGGACCTCTTATACCTCTGAGCATCCGCCGTTATCATCGGTCACCTGACCGACGGCATCAATTGGAAGTCAGCCATGCTACTCGCAATGACATCCAGCACTTGTCATATAAGAAGAGTACATAAGCATGATACAATAACAAAACATCATAATACAAACAATCAAACAACATATGTAAATTATCTTGCTAATAATATTGATACGCAGGATTAAAAACGAAATGGATGTTAGAATCTAATGTTATGATAGTATAAACTAAACTAACCGGCCGCCTGTGCTACCTTATCTATCAAAGCTTCATTGTATTGTATTTTGTTTATTTATTTATTGAGTAACTTAAACAAGGTTAATAGGGTTAGTCATCTTCAGTTTGTGTGCTTGGCTTGAATGAGTTCCTGGACACGTAGCAAAACAAAAAGAGTTCATCCCGATCACGGGGCTCCTTTCCATGTGGCATGAGTCTGTAGCACACGCATGAGTCCATGGACGTGTCCAGGCGGCCGGGGATCAGCCCTTCGGATGGCTGCTGCCTGATGTCATCCATCTATACATTGTCCCCACAATCCACCTTTTCAAAACAGGCACAACACAACACACAATTAGAAAGAATACAATCAGCGTTATCACCAAAATTATTCCTGTTTTTGCAGCCATTGCTCCCCATTCTCCTAAAATTTCTTCCAGACTTTTCCACGACCAGTTGTTTCTTCCAGCATTCTCTTTTACTTCTTCTCTAAGTTTCATAAGTTTAGCCATTACTACCCTAAACGAACCTTTAGGAGCTGTGTTCATGGGAATATATGTACAGCACTCATTGCCAAACATGTGACATACACCTCCCTTGCTTGCTAGAAGCCAATCTAAAGCTTGCCTGTTTTGTATTGCCATTCTACTTGTTTCATGTAATTGGTCTCCTAGTGCCATAAATCCTTCCACCGTGAAATTTATCATCCTCTGCTGATTATAATAAATGTAATTTATCCATTCAACATTTTTATTAATAGTAATCTGAGGCAAAATAGACTCAAAACCTGCTTTAACTTGATGTTGTGCTTTAAATTCATCTGGAATTCCTCTTGGTTGACCAATAAGATTTAAATAAACTTTTTCATTTAATCCGTAATCTCCTAGACTCCGACGGGACCTAGTTTTACCTGTTTCAATTTGAACTAATTCTTTTACCCCTTCATACACTAAGGTTATCGGTACTTTCATTCGTACTAATGCACAAAGTCCTATCCACTTCAGTAGTAAAGTGTTCATTAGCATGTCATCGCCACACATCCAGTAACTGTCTGCCACTGGATACGTTTGATCTCCTAAAAAGAAAAGTTTGGGAAAAGTCATAGTTATATTTTTACAGTCCTCTTCTACAAATTCTGGGTTTTCAAACCAAACGGGCTTTGTAGCAAACACTGGTGTTACATTTGCATGCTTAAACCAAGATAACACCCAGGTTACATTACATTTCACAGTGGTGTTTCCTACATTAATTCCTTCATTGTCCTCAAAACCTCCACTAACGAAACATTCGTAGTCTGCATCATAATCTATGTCATAATCAGTAGGTGGAACATTATCTGTAGTACTAATGTTAAATTCTGCACACAATGATTCTAATTTATACCCTTTCCATTTTTCTAAGTATTGATGAGAGTTTCTTGAACCATATAAGAGTCTACAACTCAAACCACACATAGGTAATTTAAAGAATGACACTGCGTCTTCTCTTGAAGTGAACTCACCATTGCTACATTTTTTACGCTGCACTACTGCACATTCTTTTGACGTGTATTTTTCTGGAATAACCATAGGTACTGCTCCCGGAGCAACAGTACAGACTAAGCAATCATTTTTAGTTAACTCCCTGACAGTATACCATGATGTTGTATACCATGTATTATGTAAGGCTCTTTGCCATAAAGGATCTCCCCTTGGTCTGATTCCGTACCATTTAATATCCTGTAGTTTATTTATTGCTCTTGGTATAGCTACTTTTGGATTGCGTTTTTCATAAAATTGATCTAAACCTTCAGCGAAATCCTCACATCCTTCTTTTTCAGAGCATCCATACTGTTTTGGATCCGGTTCTGTGAATTCTAATATTAGGTTGTTGTCCTGGTTTGACGTTACCTCAACCGGAGAAGGTACTGTTGTAATTAATCTTGTTAATGAAGGTTTAGTACTTTTTAAAACTTCCTTTGTGGATTTAACTGTACTTGAAACTACTGCTGTTTTGGGTTCTACTGCAGTTGAAACTATTGTCCGTGGATTTGCTTTAGTCGTGGCGGTTGTTGGAGGTTCGGTTATGCTATTTTCAGGTCGAGGCACCGTAGGTTTTGCATTTTCTAAATTGTTATCAACCTCTTCCAAGCACTTCCTTTTTATTTGTATATACCTTTGTAGTTTTATCGTTATTGTTTGAACTTTGTATTGTGCTAGTTAAGATTGTAGATGCTGATGTAACTGTTAATGTCTTAACTGTTAAGGTTGTCGGTCTATTTGGTCCTGATGTGGTGACTGAAGTAGGTAAAGTCACATGTCCACTAGGGACAGTAATTTTCTTCACTCCTACAGTAGTTCTAGTAGCCATAGTTGTTGGGGGGAAACAAATGATTTCTTTTGGTAAAGCCTCTTTTTTCGGTAAGTTCCATAATATAGATGAATCAACTTTTCCACTTGAAGTGATGTCTTCAAATTTCAACTCGTATGTTTTGTCAATACGGAAGGCTATAACATCTGCTTCAATAATCCATCCACAATTTGTAATCTTAACAGTCATTTTACAATTAATGTTTTCTTGATTTATACTAGATAATTGATGGCTCACATTAGCATGCGAATTACACATCCTTCGTCTGTCACCCTTTTGCAACAATCTAGAGATAATCACGTTTCTTTCAACCAAATCATATTTATCACTGTCTGGTTCAACATGAATCCTAATTTGATCATTAACAATTTGAACTGTAGCAATCATCTCCTTGTCTCCTATTCGCTCTAAATCACCATTTCGTGTACCTCCTTTACCATTACCTGGATTCTTTACTGTTAAGTCATATTTGTAATTGTCCTCAGGATCCCAATGGGACTCTATTCTTACTTCTACGCCAAAACCATCGTCCTTAATGTATAAAAGGATTGAACACTGGTCTGCCCCATACACTTTATATTCCTGTTTAACACTTTTTCCGCATAATTTCCTGGTATTGTAATAGACATTTACCTCAAATTCTGTATCTAATTCTGTATGAAATTCTGTATCGGTTACCGTTGCTTTCCATTTGAATTCAGCATGGGTCTTTCTTTTCTTACGCATTCTTTTTGTTTTTACTCTTAATTGTTCTCTAAGACCTAGATGAGTCGTTAACTTTAGTTCAGCTGGCAAAAACACTGGTGTGTACTTGTTCAAACCCATTAACGTTGTGTTGTACTTATCTTGTTCTACAAAGGTGGATTTCCCTTTATAGACCGAAGTCCCACAGTTCATGGTTGGACGTCGACTGTCTCGACCCACATTACTCGTTGCTTTCTCTCGTGGTTAAGCTGTCGTTAGCTGATGCTGTGGCTCTGGCTGCAGGCTGTGAGAGTTCATCTCCGGCCTCGCTGTCGTTAGGTTCACCACTTCTGCCAACATCCACAGGTGAAATGTCATTAATACTAGTCTCATTGCTGCAAATCGTCTGTTCACACTTTTTCCCAATGTCTGGCTTCACAGTGTCTATCTTTGCACTGTCTGGCTTCACAGTGTCTCTGGCGTGTACTTTAGTACCTTAAATTAAAATCACTTCTCCTTCTAGTAGTGGCTTGTGCTCCTGCTCCAGGATTTTGTAATGCCTGTTATTCTGCTATTAGTTGGTTTTCCACTGAGAGCTCACTAGGATTTCCTGGCACAATATTTTGTCTTATGGATTCTTCCTCAATTTCGTGTTCCAATTGTTCAATTATCGTGCGGTCAATTTCTCTTTTCAGATCTATCCCTTCGTGATCTAGGTTTATCCAAAATGAATCACCCTTTTGCTTGCCAGCATAGTCAGCATAACAGTCTATCCCACCCATCGGTTTCAAGGTCAACGACCTTCTGACCTCATCAGATATTAACTTTTTTGTTGTGCTGCAGTGCGTTGGTGCTAAATTGTCTGCATATACAGGGGAATCTGAGTTTATTGGGCCCTCATTATTCTTATGGGTTGCAACTGAGACAGCTGGAGATCCTGACTTATGCACAGACGAATACATGTTTGCTAGGGCGGGATCTTTTTGGTGAGGTGACCCTCCTGCATCTGTAACACTGATGTGTGAGGCTTTAGTCATAATCTCTTTATGTGATGTAGACTCCTCTCCAGTTTTATCTCCTTCTCTCATCTCATCTAAAATCAGAGAATCTTTGTTCTTGTAATGGAAATCTCCCATTAAATTGACAGTCCCGGAAAGTGTCGGGTAAATTCCAGCAGTTTTTCCCGCCTTATCATTTACTGATTGCTGTTTCATTTCCATATATTTTTGCTTTAAAGCTCGTCTATAAGCCTCTCCTTCCATTTTAAAAAGGTTTAAAATCTTCAGCTCGAGGTCACGTTTATCTTTTCTTTTCTTTGTATTGCTGTTCGCTTTGTAGTCCAGAATTCTGACCTCCATTTGCTCACAAAGAGCTGTATCAAAGCTTCCCTGTTCTGGCCACGGGGAAGTTAAACGTTCCGTCCGTTTGCTCCATTTCTTTGAAATCTTTTGAATTTTTGACGCAATTTCGGGGTTCTTTAATCCTATGACAACAATTGGAATGTTTGCCCTTTTATTCTGTATTAGTTTCGTTAGGCTAAGTTAAGAAAAACTAGTACTAACAGGTTCTACGGGGTTAACTTCTCTTCGCAGAAAAAAGAAAAACTCTGCAGTCTGAACTGCCTTTTCTCAAATGTGTGTGTGCTTTCCGTGAGGGAGGGGTGAGCAGTGCAGCTATGTGTGTGCGGTTCTCCTGCCTGCGTAGAGCTGTATGTGTGTTTCCTGCTCTGCTCTGCCTGCTGAGCTGTGTGTGCGAACTTAGTGTGTGTAAGATTTTCCTTCGGTGGGGGCTGAGGAATTTGGCACCGGTCACTGGTCACTGATGGCTAAAAATAACTCAGCCTGCTGTTTTTCTCTCTCCACTGACAGGCAAAAGGAGAAACCAAAGAAGTTTGCAGATCTTATTGCCAATAGTTTTCGCACCCGAAAAATCTCTTGCACAATTATCCAACCTTCAAGCACAAAGTATCTGCACCCACATCTTGTCAACACAACAGCTTAGATAAATATACACTTTGGTCCACCAAGATTTCTTACAAAAAATAGAAGTTTCCAAGCACTTTACCTTACCAACCTAGGCAACTTTACCTCGGACAGTGGAACTTTGAATTAAAAACAAAAAAACAGAGCAAAGCAACCACCCATGCATTTTAGTCACACAATAGAGCTCTCTTCTTTTATATTCACACATAGACGTCTGACACACCACAACACAATCAGTCATTCTCAATCATAACTTCTCATCATTCCCACATTCTCACGTTTTCCTTTCACTCTCACTCTCTCACTCTCCCGGGAAACTTATTGTTTGTTTTCTTAATGGTCCAAATGTTCAATGTTCCTGGATTTTAACTGTGCGCACAGAGAATTTAAATCAGGTTTTTTATGGGACCCAGAGCAAAAAAAAAAAAAAAAAGTTAAAAATAAACATTTATACTTCACGTGCACCAGCAAGGCCTCTTTGCTTCAAATTTGATAGGAGGCTTTAACCTCGTTTGCCTAAACCTGGAGTACTCAACCAAAAACAGACTGCAGTCAACTCTGTTAAGGCCACATTTTCATCGGAGTTCCACGCATGGAATGATCCGAGAACTGCCTTATTCTTTTTTCAAGCGCTTACATTAACAGGGCCGCGCCCTAAAGACTCCGACCAACCGAACATTTATAAGATCAATTCTTTCAGAAATGATCTCTTTGATTCTAAAAAGTTATGTATATTAGAAAAACTTCAGCAAAGACCCGTACTGGTCCGATTCATTTCTTATACGCCGTCGCTTCTAACGTCATATTTGACGGGACATCCGATAAAAGCGGCTGGGAGTAACCAATCACTTCTTTAAGTTGTCATGTGTGCCCAACTGTGGAGGAAGCCAATATCATTCCAAATCTTTTGATGTTTTTAAGACAACTTATTTTTCTACGTAGAAAAATACCAAATAGATGTCAAGCCAAAGGAACGACCACTCCCGTCTGTCAATCAATCACAAACAACGCTCTTCCCAATTCAAATTACACAGGCGGCAGATTCATCGCTAACAAGCAGAGAGAGCAGAAGACAGAGCAGTAAAAAATGTATTTTCACTCACCTCTGTCCTCTCTCCTCCACCCCAGCGCGGAGGGGCCAGGTCCGTGCGGGGGAACCCAAGCCGTCTGTCCGGGAAGGCAAAAACTCCCTTTTTTCCTATCACGTCGGGGTCACCAATTTTGTGGGAGAATTACTTAACTATTAACCTTTTAAAAAGAAAGAAAGACTCAGAGAAAATGGCGTTCCTTTGTCTTAACAACGAGAATTCGTCTTTATTATGCCTAGAAACGTACAAACGGGTTTCCGGAGCGAATTCTGACATTCAAATACAATGGTCGTCATTTTAAAGGAACATAATGTGTGTGCGTTAAACACAAGTGTCTGTGTGTCTCCATTGGTGTGTGTGCGCTACACGCTATTGACGTCAATTGGCAACAGGGCTTAAATTCTGGGAAGTGTTTATCACGAAAAGTACAACAACAGAGCGATTAGTTCCACTACTTGACATATCTTGGAACAGTCCTAGTAAATAACGACTCCAGATGGTTTCCTGTTGCTCCCATCGGCGAGAGCCAGGGAAAAAAGGTCAAAATTACCCTAACTCCCATACAACAAGGCAGAGGCAGAGCGTGAGAAAACTGTGACTTTAATGAGGCAAAAGAGACTTACAGGATGCAGGAGCAAAACACAGATCACAGGGGAACGCTGGAGTAACAGGAACGCAGGAGGACCAGAGTGACCCAACAATGAGGAAACAAATGGTGGGGTGTCGCAGATTGCGACACCCCACCATTGAACCATTGAACTTGAACCATTGAACTTGAACTTTTGAACCGGCCACAAAGAACAAACTGAGGTGAGCTTATGAAGGGAGCCTGACAGGTGATGAGAATCCTGACTAATTAGTGTCCAACAGATGAAACTAGTTGCAGAGGACGATGAACCGAAAAACAGAAAACGAGGCCAGGCAAAACTTAAACCATGACAAGAACGTCCAAACTTAATTGAAACTGGTTTGTATGAAAGTTACACCCCTTTCTACTACTGCTTCTTAGTCCTCCATCTATTTCCTTTAATCTGTCTCCTGTTAATCCTAATGTAATTAAACCTATGAAAAATCCTGCAATCAACCCCGCAGGAAGAGAACATGCCCAAAGCCACATTGACCATCTTGCCTCACTTTTGAAGGAGGGAAGCTCTGATGCTGATGACATTTTTCAGTAAATATTTTTATTCTTATCAGAAAATGTAGATATTCTGTAACACTGTGTTAACAAGCAAAACTTACCTTATTTTCTCCTATTTTTCCTCAAGAAACATCAACACTCTAGAGGACATCCTAGAAGAAACAGAGATGAATGAGACAACTTTGATGTCAAATGACAGCATTGTCGTCCTTCTACATAAAGTCACTGATGACTTTGAAGGTCTGGAAATGAATGCCAATGACACTGAGGTAAAGATTCTGCAGTCCAGTCAAAAACAAATGACATGGACATATGTGTTAGTGTAGCAAAGTAGCACAAAAAAGGTATTCCAGTTTACTATTAAAGGTATACTATGCAACCAAGGTTGATTTTCCAGCGAGGCTGCCCCCAGAGGGCGAAAGTAAAAGTGCACTGTCGTAAAGATGCTCAGCTGTTCTGGTTTCTCCGTCAAGCCAGGCGCGGTTGTTCTCGCCATAAAGCAAGATCGACTCTCGTGGTCTTGCACGAGACTTCTGAGCCTGTGGATGCGGGCCGAGGGCTCTTGTAATTGCAAGTACGGTATTTCCCCCACAGACCACCAGGGCGGCCGAGAAAACCTTTGTTCGACCTGAAATGACTCATTTAATCATCCAAACTGGTATGGAACACATTAATTAACTGAAAAATTTTGCATAGTATGCCTTTAAAACATAAATGACTAGAGGAAATCCCTTTTGGGTTCGGTCCACACATCCATAGTCTCCATGGAGTCTTTGTATCAAAGTAGATTATTTTAACATGAGGAAAAAATTTGAAACTAAAACTAAAATAAACTTTTTTTATTTTAAATGAAATATCCTTGTTGGCAAACATGGCTGCATTACATTATCACATATAATGTCATGCAGTGTTTCTCCTTCTGTTTTTGTCATCAATGTAGGCAAGGACAAACAGCAGTGTGGCAAACCTCAAGGTGAAGGTCCGTCTGCCGAGAGAGCTGAACCTTCAAAAGAATGACACAGTTGTCTTCTCCACGATTCAGATACCAAAAGAGGTCACTGACTACACTCTCCATGCTGTCCAACACTAACATAGTTTTATGAAGTTATAAAAAGATTTTATTTTCACAGTTAATGTGTCACAGAACTTTGTTGGAGTTTTGGATGCAGCAACAAAATTCTTTATAATATTCTATAAATCAGAAACCTAATAAATGTTTCTCTTCTTTTATTTAATCAGGCTAAATAAGTAATTGGTCATTATACCCCGTATTGGTAACTTCAGCCAAATTCACTGCATTTAGACATTTCTTTCAATTGTAGCAGAGAGGTCAAGGAAGACAATAATTTTCTCTTTCTAACATTGATAGTGCCACCTCGTAGAATTACATTATATTAGAAAAAACTTTCATTTTTTAGAAAAAAAAAAGAAATCAACACTGCAGGCAGACCTGTGCAGGGGTCTGAAAGGTTGCTGGCAACAGCATTGATGTGACAGAGTCAGCATATGCCTCATTAGAAAATGAGTGAGAGGGTTTTTTTGGCTTTGCCCTCTCAAAACTGCAATCCGAGGGCGTTTCAGTCTGGCAGATACCTGAGTGAGCCAGTGTATGAACGGCACAGTTTGTTTGAGTTATGAAGAATGATCTAAACCTTTGTGATCGCTGAGTGGACCGGGTCGGTCCGGGCCACAGAGACAGGTCAGCTGCACGCCGACGAGGCGAGCCTGGGGCTGTGGTCCCAGCATGTCCAAGCATTTTTAAAATCAAACGAAATGTCAAAACACAGAGCAGATGTTTTGGGTTAACATAACTTCTTGCCTAAAACCTTTTTAAGGGTACTTTTATGACATAAATCATTATATATCCAACTTTATTCAAAGCTTTTCATTCTTTTCCACCATTGCTGTTTGCGGTTTAAAAATTATCTTCAAGCCACAATGACACATTCATCAACTGCATTTACAGCCTTCGTCGCCCGCTTTAACATTATCGGCCTTTATATTTATATAATCGGCTTTTATATATATTATCGGCCTAATTTATTTATTTTATTTCTTTCACTTTCTTTTCTCAGGTATCACATTACACATATCAGCTTAAATAATAATACATATGATTTAGCAATGGTATCAAGGTGTTACTCTATTGTATCTGTTACACTATGTCTGTTGGTTGTGTTGTTCTTTTTACATCTCTCTTTCCAGGTGATGAAGCAGATGGAAGACGTTTTATCATTATTTCCCTTTTATCTCTTCTTTCTTTCACCTCTTCTCTTTCTTTTTTTCTCTTCTTGTTCTTCCTTTATTCTCCTACTTTCCCATTGTGTCCACATAATTTGAAATTCTCCCCGCAGGAATCACAATAAAACTATTTACATGCATAAATCAAGCGGAGCACTATGGCGAAAGCTGATTGCTCCACTTGTGAAAGAAAAATCTGTCGTGCTCTATTTGGCTTTAAAACATCAATTCGTATTGCCACATTGCTAGACAGGACACTGGGGGAAAAAAAAACTTGTTTAGTTGGAATGGTTGCGATAACTGGATTAAGTAAATCCAACATTTAACATTTTTATGTTTCTTTAGCTCAATTAAACAAATCTGACAAGTTTAACACCCAACCCTATTAAAATAGTCAAATTTAAGAACCAAAAGGCAAACATGGCACTTTGTGACAAAATAAAATAAATTTCTTTCTAAATTAATTTAATTTCATTAAAAAAACTTGTCTAAAAAACTTATCAACTAAAAAAAGTTATTTTTGTATATATTTCCCAGAAATATCATTCGAAGAAGTCTTTATCACATGGATCCTGGTGAAATCTTATGCTCCATACGCCGCTGTTCTTCTAAGCCGCACCAACCAACAGAACTGCACACCCTTTGGCAACATCTGTCAATACAACCTTTGATGATGACTCCAACAGGTGGCCGGCAGCATCAGCCCCTTCATGTCAGACCTTATTCACGGCCATTGTTATTTGCTTTTTTTTTATGCAGCAATATCAGCATCCTTTAAAGAAAAAAACAAGTACTCTTGATGAGGTAGTTGTCAGTTTGCACAATTTTCAGTTATTAAACCATGCAACGCTAATTTATTTCTGTAAGAGAAATATATCCATATATGTTTATAACAGAGGTTTGGTACCAATAGTATTTAGCAGTAAGTTTTACAAAGTAATAAAATTGTTTTGTCGTAATAACTGGTCTGCAAATGTCAAAACTGAACACAAAATAGACATTAAGAAGAATTATTTACAAATTATTCTTATATGATTATAAGAAAATCTACATGGAAATATACGGTATATTGAATTATAGACAGAAGTAAATATATATATATATTTTTTGTAACAATAAAAAAATATTGTAAATTAGATTAAGATGAGCAGATTATTTAAAAATCAATTGAGACACATATGTACAATTCATTAAAAAATAAGAATCAAACTGAAGAATATAAGAAGCAAAATATGTATTTTACATACATTGTAGTGGCCACTGTCTAAATCCAGTTTTAGTAGATAGAGTCAAAGCTGTCCCAGATGTGGAGGAGTAACATCTGCCTTCCCTCATGTGACCCCTAAAAGAGAGCCCAAGACTGTGTGCTGAGGCTCGAGGTCTACTAGCACAGATAGATCTTGAATTTATAGTGAATCTTGTTAGACTCCATAAAATGTTTGGAGAAACAAAACTTATCTCTGATATGGTACAGGCCTCGTAAGCTGTAGATTTAGTTGCAACTTTAGTTCAGAAAAAGGAGAAGGAAAAAAGGCAGAAAAAGAAAGAGAAAAAAAAAACATTATCGGCCTTTAAAAACGGCCTCCTAAGGTTGCAACTGAGGACACACAGTAACCTGTTTATGGAGCACAACTCAGTCACATACAACATTGCAAAACATCTTGGAAAAATTTTTGCTCCGCTTGTTGGAGACACTCCACAACACATACAAACTCCATGGACTTCATTTCCAAAGTCCGACACCTGAGAGACAATTGTTTCTTTTGATTTCACCTCTGTTTCACTTGCATTCCAACATCAGAGGCAGTGAACACTGTCAGGACTCAGTTGGGACATGATTAATCCCTAAAAGACAACCAACTTCACATCAAACCTGATTTGTGACTTATTGGACCCCTGTCTCTCAGCCACATAATTCAAGCAAAGAGACAGATTTTACAAAAAGAAAAATGGGTGTTCCATGGTCTCCCCAGTGTCACCCATTGTGGAATATTTGTCCATGAAGGAGGTGGACTTACTTCTTATAAGGGAACACCACCAACTCACTGGTTTAGATACTTGGAAGACACTTGGGTCATATAAGTTGAGGCATTTACCAACCACCTCAACTCAGTGGACAGCAAAATAAGGTTTACCAGAGAGGATGCCAAGAACAACATGTTGCCTTTTCTGGACTGTGCCGTACACATTGAGGAAGAGGGAAGTCTCAAAACTGAGGTTTATGGGAAGCCCACACACAGATCAATATATGCATTTTGATTCACATCATGCACTGGCGCACAAACTCTCTGTTATCAAAACTCTGAGTTACCAGGCTGACAACATTGCCTCTGCCATAGAGGAGAAACAAGACAAACACAATTTCAGTTCCAGCTCCTCCAACGCATTTCAAAAAGATTGTACAGGTGACCAAGTACTCCACTCACACAAAGAAATAGCTTCTAACGACCCAGTACAGTGACGGGTGGGTCACTGACTTGCATCTGACTGAGAATGCACCTAGGAGGATGGACCTCCATGTCCTTAAAAACAGCAGTGCACCACCTCTGCTAGCCACCAGAATTGACTCCTGGATAGGTGTCAAAAGGTTTTCAGAAAGAACTATACGAAAGTCCGGCTGCTTCCGATTTAATCCTGGTTGCTGTTGCGATGACCCAGATAACTAAGAATTTGCACAGACCTGTCTGCAATGTTTATTTCTATTTTTTTTTTTAAATTCAGTTAATTTTTAAAAACCAAATCCTTGTCTCCTGATCTGTTTCAGTTCAGGAGACAAGGAGTGAAGAAGGCCAACTCCCCAAAGGACGTTTTTCTCAAGAGAAACTTTGAAGCTCCTCATGTGATGGAACCCACTGATAACATAATTTATGGACTAATTTGTGTTGATTTCTTTATGTGTGGAATGCTTGGGTTGCATTGCTGACAGCTAAAGTCAAAATAGAGCCAATAACTCTACTGGAAAAAAGTTACTGACAAAAACACTGAGTTTAATAATTATTTCCTTACCTTGTGGATCATAACTCTTGGAATGTCATCTCTGACTATATTGATAATCTAACAATAGAGTTCTCTTTGACTTGACTTTCCCTATAGAGTGGTGAATAAGTATGAGTTAGTTGCCTTGGACAAACTGTCAAACCAACTAATTTGCTGTTTTGTATTGTAGGTTGCTTCAAAGGAATGGGATACATTATATGATCACAGATTTGTTGGCCTGAGTGTGAGTGGCAAGAACATTTCAAACCTTCGAGACCGAGTCAACATCAGCATATATTCATCTACAAACCCGAGTGTAATTCCTTTAACTTCCCTAATTCCTTGATAAAATGATAAGTTCTGTAGCCCTACACTGTCTGTGATTACTTAATTGAGTGGATAGATTTAATATTTTGTTTCATAACATTAAACCACCATCATATCTAACATATTTTTAACTTGTAATCTTGTCTCACAGAAAACCCAAGAACCCAAGTGTGTGTTCCTGAACACTACAACAAAAAGTGAGTTTCAAACATAAACTTTGTGTTGAGCAGCAACATAAATGGGAATTATATTTGTTATATGCATTGGGAATACAGCTCACTTGGCAGTGGTAGCCAAGTGGAGGACACAGGTGCCACTACTCTAACCACAAAAAGGCAGCCCACTGCTCCCTAAGGGATGACTTAAATGTAAAAGACACATTTTATTGGTGTCTTTGTTTTTAGGTGTTTGCAACAAATTTGTCCGTTTTCACACATTCCAAACTAGTGTCTTTGTTGTCAAAGCGCAGATACTTCATTATCAGTGGCGGATTTATCATTAGGCGAAACTAGGCAGTTGCCTAGGGCCCCCAAGTTCCTGGGGGCCCTAAGTATCCAGCCAGGCTTTGATAATGATGTTTTTCCACCAGTCTGTGAGAGTCCAGCATCATCCAATCTGCTAGTAAGCAGTCAGCACAGTTTACTTCCTAAAGATGACCCAGCTCTGGCCAATCAGCTGTCTGATCTTCTCGCTGCTCAATAGTACTGAGAGGACCGCTCCAGGTGAAGAACAGGATCTTGCCAAGAAATGGAGAAGGGCGCAGATTTACTTCCAGCTATTATTTCATTCATATGAAAAATGGAGAACAGATAAGCAGATCATGGCTTGTCTACTAGAAAAAGGGACAAAAGAAAACATAGAGGAAAACAACAAGAAAAGGGATAAGAGAGGGACAAAAGGTAGAAAAAAAGAATGTATGTCTATTCTATTAAAATTTCTGTATCTGTATAATGGATCTGTTTTATGTCTTGTCTTCACAATTCAGAGGGCTCCATGCCTTTCTTGGCCTTTCCTAAATCTGCCCCTGGTCATTATATCTTGAAACTGGTTTCGAGGCATTGTGGCTTTGATGTGTGAATTCCCAAAGTCTTTGGACCACAAATCCCGCATGCCGCCAACACTCCCCTGTGCTGCCTTTATAAACAGAACTGCAATGAAAGCCATTAGCTCATACACACTCGTTTTCCAGCCCTGTTCTGCGACCCTGCAGTCTCTGCGCTGCATCTTTGCACTGGAAATCGCGAGCGCGCTGCAGCGGAGGAGAGATCGCTCTAAAGTGACTGGAGTTATATTTGCCATGACCATCTACCCTAGTAAATAGGGCAGATGGTCATTATTGTATAAATATTCTTGCTTTCCCTCTCTACAGCGTTTCAGCTCATGCAGCTGTTATCATTGTACAGATCAGTTATCAGCTGATCGCTGCGCTGGTGGCTCTGCTGTCTGAAATCATTCCGGTGTTGGCGACACTGATGACGTAGACCTACTTATATTTAATTACAAATATGGTCTCCCCCCCCCTGCTCTCAGGTAAAACACTCGTCAACAGAGAGGTTTGAGCTAAAACCGAAACTGAAGAGGGTGGAATGGTTCTCCGATGACAGCGACAATGGGGCATTTACATCTGAAAAAGGATTCATGAGTTGTGAAGTACTATAGGGGGGACTGGGGGCTGACGAAAATTCTCGTATCTCTGGGACTTGTAGTCTTAAACTCATAAAATAAGGCTTAAGCCTCAGAGCTTCAAATAAAGGGAACTTTAGGAGAGGTCAGGGCATGCAGAGGGGATGCGATCTGACTATAGTTTTTTTATGAATCGCCTGTAAAAGTTGGCGAACCCTAAGAACCTCTGAAGCTATTTTCTGGAGTCAGGAGTCGGTCACTCCACTGCGGCTTTGATCTTATCTGGATCTGATCTGACCTGTCCTCCAAGAATTAGACCGAGGAAATAGACTGAGTCCTTGTGAAATTCACATTTTTCAGCCTTGACAAACAGACGGTTTTCTAGCAGGCATTGGAGGACTAGGCGGACATGTTGCTAATGCTGGACAGGATCACTAGAATAAGTCAAGATATCATCTAGATAGACAAAAACGAAGATGTTCAAAAAGTCCCGCAGGACATCATTTACTAAAGCCTGAAATACGGACGGAGCTTTACACAGACCAAAAGGCATGACCAGATACTCAAAGTGACCAAGTGGGGTTTTGAAGGCCGTCTTCCACTCATCCCCCTTGTGGACTCGTACCAGATGGTAAGCATTGCACAAGCCAAGCTTGGTAAATATGACCGCATTCTGGACTGGTTCTTGAGCAGAGGACAACAGGGGAAGCGGGTATTTATTCTTAACAGTGATTTGGTTAAGCCCTCGGTAGTCGATACATGGACGGAGGGATTCATCCTTCTTTCCCACGAAGAAAAAGCCTGCGCCCAATGGAGAAGAGGAAGGGCGAATTAACCCTGCCGACAGAGACTCTCCGATATATTTCTCAAGCGCCTGACATTCAGACCTCGAGATGTTATAGGCGACTGTTGGGTAAAGGGGCTCCCGGTAGCAAGTCAATAGCGCCATCGTAAGGGCGATGCGGAGGAAGCGAAGAGGCTTTACTTTTACTAAAAACCAAGTGCAAATCATGGTAAAGTTCAGGTACTCGGCTGAGGTTGATGGAGTCCTCTTATTCAGGAGAGGAATTAGAAGGACGGGAGACTGGCTGAGCAGATAGCAGACAGCGATAATGGCAGCCAGGGGGAATGTTTAACAGGGAACACAAAAAAGAGAGCAACTCTCTGTTGTTACCAGAGACAATGACCTCCAGGGGTTTAATCTGATGGGTGACATTCCCCATCTAAGGCGGAGACCTGGAGAGACGCGGACAAAGGAACCATCTCTATCCGAGACCGGGTGACCAATCCTTGGTCAATCAAGTTAAAATCGTAGCCGGAATCAACTAAAGCGGAAACGTAAAGATTGTCCTGGTCTAAGACTAAGGTGACCGGGAGACAAAAACGAGATGGAGCAGGATTATCAGGAGACTTGGGAAACGAAATTCTGCAGCGGTCCGCCGTCTTCCCCACTACAGGCGATGGACCCGGTCTTTTGCTCGAACTTTGTTACAGGAGTTAACAAAGTGTCCTGCAGTCTCACAGTAAAGACACTGATTTTCTGAGAAACGCTGTTGACATTCTTCTCGGGTGAAGTGTACGCGGCCAATCTGCATAGATTCGGGAGGTGGCGGCGGTGTTATAGCTGGCCGTGGGGAATTAACCCCTTGTACAGCCCATTAATATAACAGCAAAACAAAAGAAATCTTGGCATGGTCGGTGTAAAAGGTGCGAGGAGTGAAAAGGGACTCCTTTTGTGACCATAAAACGCTGATGGTAACTGGTGGCTGAGTGACAGGAGGGCTGGCAGATGGAATGCAGGTGAGGGGCCCGGACAGCACCACTGTGATGGCAGGCAGGAGGAGCAGCTGGAAGAACCGGATTGTAGCTGATGAACCAGGTGAATCCAGGAAGGGGGTTCTAACACCCGGCTTGGTACCTCCAAGGGAGTATGAGTGGAGATGCCAGAGCAAAATCTGAGCGGCAGGGATTCAGAGGACTGGTTCACTGAGCACGACGCCAACACAGGCAAGTAAATCCAAACACGACAAACTGGAGAATAACAGGAGACAGGATTAGTCCAAAAACAGGGTTTCCAAAACTCACAGTTAAGAAGCACAGGAGACAGATCAGTGGCCTAGGCATACCACGACGGGGTAACACTCTGGTGTCTTCCAGCTGTCTGTGTACTCCTTTTAAAGCTTGAGACGAAGGTTCTTTGATGAGTCACCAGTGTGGGCCACGCCTACCCGTCAACTGCAGCCACCTGTGAAGCAGAGTAGAGCACGGAAAACAGAGAACCTGACAATTGGAATGTACAAAATTGCAAGTAAAGATATGTATTATTTACGGCTGGGCAAGTTAACGCGTTCATTTCGCAATAATTCATTAGACTATTAACGGCGATATTTACTTTAACGCGGGTTAACGCATGTTGCTCACATGCTTTTATTTTGTGAAGGTCTGTTGCTGCGGTGTAGGGGTTTGAAATAAAACAGTAGGTGGTGATAATGTGCCAATAACCTCGCTGTCAGCCCAGCCTCTGATTAAAAGAGGAAGAAAGGTGCTGGCCCGAAAAAAACAAAGCCGACATGCGGAAGCCGGTGTTTCCCGCAGGAATTTGCTTAGGTGAGGCGGTGAGTTGGCGAACGGAACAAGTTTTGTGCGGAGCGGAGCAGGGTCTGCATCGACGCCGTCGGTGAAGTCGCTTCTCGTTTTAAAGTATCCATGTGTTTTTGCCTGTTTTTCCCCTGCCATTCACTATATGCACGCGAGAAAGCAACAACCAAAAACCGTGTGTTAACGTCAAATAACCATGCAAGCATATCGAGTTAGCAAGCATTTCAGTTTAAAGTTCTTACAGCAAGGAATATGACAGAAACAAGTTAGTTGTAACCACTGCCAAGTTAAAATTTGGTAATGAACATAAAATGGTAATGCTGCTCCCTGCGGTTACCTCAGAAATTGCCTGTTTTTGGTAGATTTTTTCCCCATAAAGAGAATTCCCTGTCAGTGGCAATAAGCTTTAATTTATTATTATTGCTATTTTTTGTTTTACATGTTTAAGTTGAGCTTTACACTAAATATGTGTTACTGATAAGTGCTACAAATGTTACAACACTTTTGTTCATATGGCAGCAGAACATTAAAATAAAAGTGCTCTTTACACTACTTTTGAATTCATTCTTGGAGTTTGTAAATACAATGCGATTAATCATGATTAATCAGGCAAATTATGCGATTAATCGCGATTAAATATTTTAATCGTTGCCCAGCCCTAGTATTATTATATTATGATGATGTTTTCTACATTTTATAGCATTATTATAATAACAGGCCTCTCTGTCTCTCCTATTTAACAGACTTGAGCACTGATGGCTGTGATACTTTATGGAACTATAATCAGCATTATGTCACTTGTTCCTGTGACCATCTGACGTACTTTGCTGTGCTTATGGTAGGACTTGCCTTTTGTTGTTGTATTAATCCGGAGATGTTTTTGTTTTGTTTTTTTGTCTTTGCTATATTTGTATCCTCCTCTGATCTCCTGTAATGTGTTTGCTAAAGCAAAAATATTTCCAGAAATTGAAAACCCTCTACTTAGGAAATTATACTGAAAGTAAACTGAAAATAAAGTCCACAATTATACAATTTTGAATAAATGATCAGATTGAAGAGCTAACATGGGAAGAGACATATGCATAATCATGAAAAAGTTAGTCAAGTTATCCTTAGTTAACTTGACTAACTTTTGTTGATCATGTAAATTCCCCATAGGGTGTTTTAGCAAATAGAAAATAAACACACGGCCATGAACTCAGAATACACACACACACACATACACACACACACACACACACTGAGGGAATTTCAGAGAGAACATTTAAAGGATAAGTCAACAAGGAAAATTCAGTGGATAATTAGCTATACCTAAACTAATACGTCCGTGGTGATTTAATAAAATTAGCGTTAATCAATAAGAAAATAAAAGCATAAATTGTTGTCTTGATTACTGTGTATGGGGGCGGCCATTATTGCCCATATTTGGGTAATAATGCCCGCCTGACATCACATCCTGTGACGTTATGTTGCGGTAAGGCACTGCACTCTACAAGCTAATTCAATAAGAACTGTACACAGCTGCGATCAACAACAATTATTTTGGATTTCCAGAGGACTTCACCATTGAAATTCGTGAGAGCTATTGTTAAAGCAACAATGCCCACATGCATGGCAGTTGAATATTGCAATACATCGGATAAAGTGATAAAAACATTAGTTATTTCTCCTTTACGATTCATGGTCCACCACGGGCTCTTTTGTTGGATTGCCTACTTGAAGAGGGAGGATTTGCCATCGAACTTCTGGCCAGAGAAAAAAACGTCATCTGTAGCCAACATTTCTAAGAAGAATGTCTTCAAGATGACATAAGAGTGAGACTTTTCGGTAGGTTTTTCTTTTTTTTTATAATGTAGAATTTTCCGGGACATTTGTTTACCCGACCAGAGGGGCGGAGTGATACGACACACTTGGAAAGAATGCTCACTGTTGCAAAGTCCACTTATTATATTCAACTTTGTCTTATTTTTTCTAAAGTCGCTTGTAAATTTCATGAGTTGTGGGGTTGCAGTTTTTTTGGGCTTGTTTCTGAAAGTGAAGTGGCTTGTTTTGGCCCTAAACTAAGTGATGCTGAAATATCCTCATAATGCACTGCAGCTCAACCTGACAGGAGCAGAGTTAGTAAACTCAGAAGGAGCCGCTCTGCCCATATTTTATGCAGTTTACGGTTGCAATAGCTGATGATAACTGCTGAAAGTAGATTAGGTGGTGCAGATCACCATTTTGAGCAGAGATTGGTTCTAAAGATGAGTTTTTACTCCCTGATAACATTGCAGAACCCAACCCATAAACCGTACTTTAATGCTTATTTGTTATCTTTTACTTTACTTTACTTTTACTTAAATTGAAATGCTTAATACCATGTCTATCTTTGTTTAAGAGGTAAAAAAAAGTAGTTCGGCATGAAAATAGGTATTTATTTACAAGGGGACAGAAAGGGCATTGGGACTTGCTCAACAGCCGATCCCGCACCCTGACGTCACAAACTGGGAGGGAGGTGGCAGTACTGTTCTTCACCAACATGGATTCCCCAATAAAAGTATATTCAAATAAAAATGACTCTTAATTAAAAAAACGTATAATTTATTGAACAGTATGTAATACTTTCATATTTAAAGTTTTAGCAGTTTGAATTCTGACTTCTCCTTTAACATAATAGTCATGTTTTTAGATTGTGGGAGAAAGCAGGAATACCTGGAGGGCATCCACACATTCACATAGATACATGCAAACAGAAACAGGACATTCTTGCTTCAAGGCAACAGGGCTACCAACTGTGCCACTGTTTAGTTTAGTTTCGGTTTCCCCTCCACTTATCCTGTCAGCTTGTTTACTCCTTGAGCCACGTCCGTTCCCCTGATTACCTCCACCTGTTCTGGCTAATTAGCTCACTCTCTCACCTTTGTTCTCCTGCATATTAAGCCTACCTCCTCTGCCACTTCCCTGCCAGAAACATCTCTATCCTCACGGTGCGAACTTCCTGCTATTTTCTTTGCCTGCCTGCCTGCCTGCCTGCCTGCCTGCCCGCCTGTGCTTCTGACCTGTGTTCTGCTTCCCGGTACTGAGCCTGCCCGACCCCTGTCTGGATCCTGTTCGCCTGCCTGGGAATAAGACCTGATCTGTTGCTGGACTTCTGCTCGGTTCTGTCCTGGATTGTCTGCCTGTGTACACGACCCTTGCCTGCCTGTAAGTTGCCGAGCCTAATAACCCTTGTCTGTATTCTGAGTTGCCAGTTACTCGGATCTGGTGTGGACCGAAGTCTCTTGTGTTCCCGGTCTGGACTGTTTCTCGAGCTCTGTTCCCCTTCTGGATTATTTCCCCAGCTCAGTGTCTGCTCCCTGCAGCTCGCCCTGCCTGTTTCCCTTTTGGACTCTCTCAAGGACTGTTTTGTTTGTTCATTCATTTAATAAACTGCCTTAACATCGCCATTGTGTCTGGCTGAATATTGGGTTCATTACAGCGTCAAATGTATACAAATTAATGTACTACCTAAATTGCTCTACCCATTTCAGATGCTGCCTGTAGACATTCCTAAATCTACATTTGATAAACTTGAAAAGTTGATTACAAAGTTTATATGGCAATCAAAACGTCTGAGGGTCAGACTAAAAATCACATGGGTCTCTTAATCTTCCAAACTTTAGGTTGTTTTTCTGGGCTGCGCAGGTGAAACCCCTAATAGCATGTTGCAAGATTCCATATGTACAAGATGGCTAAATATTGAGAAAGGCACATGCAAACGGCCCTTACAGACTCTGCTTTTTTTGGATGTCCCGCTTAAGGAGATTCAGATGAGCAAGTGGACTAGGACCACATTGAAGATTTGGAGGAAAATAAAGAGATCCTATGGGCTGCCTAAAGCAATTTCAGCACTGACCAACACTGGTCTTATAAACAGTTTTATCCCCTAATAGATGGACTCAGGATTCAGAAATTGGTCTAAGCGCGGCATTACAAACCTACACCAACTTCACAAAGATGGGTGCATTAAATCATTTGAACAATTAGGAACAGAATTCACACTCCCAATACAGATTTTTTTCAGGTATTTACAGCTAAGGGACTTTGTAACAAAGCACAGAGTGGACTAAAATCCTAGAGCCCACCCCAATTGAAGAATTCTTAATAAAATTATAAACAGTGGGAATAAGAAAATTATCAGCCATTTTTACAAGCTATTTATAGATATTGATCCCAACAAAACTCTACAGATCAAATAAAAATGGGAAAGTGAAATGAATATAGACATACAGCAAAACAGTTGGGAGGAAAAATCTAATACATGGTGGGAATTTAGATGGAAGGTAATAATACGATTCTTTAGGACACCAGCGGTCATATCGAAAATGGGAATCATACACCCTGATAAATGCTGGAAAAGTTGTGGATCACACATTGGTAACCTTACTCATATACTTTGGACATGCCCTAAACACCTGAGTGAAGTTGCCCCCCCCAGCCTTCTTCAAATCAGACAAAATTGGTGTCAAACATTTGTGCTACGTTTGTGCTGGTTTGTGCAGCAAACATTTTCATTTTTGCTGCACAGTTGCTGCATATTATTGATTCATAAACAACTTTCCTTAGTATTATTTAGACCTAACCAGATAAATGGGCAGCAACAATTTCTTCTCTGATTTAGTATCTTTTGTCATGATTTGGGGTTTTGTTTTTGGACCGTTTAATTGATCATCTCCAATCCATGCTCCACTCCTCCCAGCCACCAGTCATCTTATGTATTGCGGAGCAACCATAAGTCATCAAGAGGAAAAAATACATATACGTTGCACTGGACTATACGTCGCATCGGACTATACACATTTATTCAAACATTTATTTCACACAATCCAAGACTAAAAACTGACATTTACTCTGGTAACGTATTAAATGACACAGCTGCATCCACAACCAGTTAAATAACATGAAACATACCTGGGAGGACGAATGGGGTAAATTAGCAACTTCAACCAGCAAAGTTTTATCCAGTGCATTATGCTGATATGCACAAATTTCTCCCCTGTGGTACTATAAATGGTAATATTAATTTATTTACAGATTTGTCCTTATAAGACAAATAAAAACAAGAGCTGACAAAGGATGTGCTTCTTCTTACTGACTAAGCAGTGCATGAGTCTTGTCTAAGAGTGGTTTAAACTGAATTGGGTGCCTACAGTACGAGATAATTCCAGCTTTAAAATTTGAGACTTTAAAATGTGCTGTTATAAAATTGCAAAACTGATCGAAGACAAAGTGTGATACTATATTTTCTCCACAGGTAACTGCAAAGCTTTCAGCCAAAGACGCTGAGATCCTGTTCTACATTACCTACATTGGCTGTGGTATTTCTCTTCTTGCTCTGGTTGTCACTGTTTTGCTCTTCATCACCAACAGGTACCATGTTCTTCCATCAAGACGTTCATACAACACTCACATTTCTGTATACTTTTTTCCTTCATCCATCCATTTTTCTAAAACATTGAAAATATATTATCTTCCTGTAAGTTTAGTCATCTGTTCCTCTTTTCATTACTTAGCTTTTATGACCTCATTTTATAACACAATATGGGAATGAAATCGGCTGAGAAGTTGTCATCTACAGTAGAGCATGTTGTCTACTTCTGACAGAAAACTCAGAGCGGATGATTCCAAGAAGATCCACATCAGCCTTGCAGTTTCCCTCATCCTCCTAAATGTCCACTTCCTCCCCAGCCAGGCAGTGGCTAAGACGTCCTCCAATGAGCTTTGTCTTTATGTTGCTCTTCTTCTTCACTACTCCCTGTTGGCCTCTTTCACCTGGATGGCCCTGGAGGGCTTCCATCTCTATCTTCTCCTGGTCAAAGTCTTCAACATCTATGTGAGGAGATACCTGCTCAAACTCAGTGTGGTGGGATGGGGTGAGTGGATTCATCAGAGTCTTGAAGGTAAGAGTCTACAGCCTTAAATTAAGGAAGCAGTTTATGTCTTCCAGGTCTTCCTGCAGTGGTTGTGGCAGTTATGGTGATCATTGACAAAGACAACTATGGTCGTGTGCCCCTGGACTCATCTAAACCCAATGGAACTGCAATGTAAGGAAAAGAGCAATTCTCATCCCCTAATCTTTGGGTGATCATTTGAGAGGCTGGTTCATATCTCCAACGAGACTGAGCAACAAAATGGTTTGTTCTGCTCTGGTCATCCTTCCATCACAGACAAAAGATGAGCAGAAAATGCTTCACAATATTTCTAGCTAATGAAAAAAATAATAAATATCTTACCATTGCAGGTGATCTAAAAACCTCTAAGTTAGAGATGTTCATTTGACTATTACTTTAGTGGGGCCTGCAATTTTCGTGATGTGGAAAACTTGGAAAGAATATAACAATTTTACAAACTTAAATATACTTAAAAACTTAGAATCTCATAGGATATGCTCAGATCGACCAATAGGAAAATCTATGTACTAGTAATAGAAAAATTTTGGCCACTCCTGTACCAGCTCTCCCATTGGTTAGGCAGGGATCGAGGCAAGAGCCAAAGCTGATAGTTAAACACACACAAATAAAATAAATTAGGTTAATTTTTATTATTCATTTTTGCACAACGTTTTACTGTTTTCAAGTTTTCAATTTATGTGAGGCATTTTTTGTTGAGGTAAACTCTAAAGTATTTTTCTTTAAGAAGAATATTTTTAGATACTTTGCAAAAAGCACTCAATGATCAGCTGAATCACAGCTGTTATATTTCTGAAAGTTGAATAACAGACAGTGAATTTGGAAACCTTGGGCTATTGATTTGTTGAAAGTTTTTTTTTCATTCACGCCGAAATTACACACTTTTCGGTTTAATAGATACAGTCAAAATAGAAAAAGTTGACTTCAGAAAGCTGACAATTTAATGAAATTTGTAAATGGATTTTCCTACATTAGGCACAAAAGAAATGGTATTTAAAAATGCCACTGTCAACTATCGTTGACAGTGGAATTTTTACACACAAAATAAATGTGTGTATTTTGTTGATACCGCTGCTGTCCAAACAGGACTTTAAAACTGAATTAACACTTGGTTTTGAACAACCATTTATTTTTCCACAGTGTTTCAAATATAATGCAAAATCACTGACCTACAGTTCCAAAGGGAGAAAACATGAAGGAATGTTAGGGGAGAGTAATAAGCACAGGTGACAGGTATAACAGTGACTGAGCTGAAGGACAGGCAGAGCAATGTAGTGGCAGGAAACAGGGAGGAAAACACACTGACTGTACTGAAGACAGGAAGGAAAACAAACACCTAACAGAAAAAAAAGAATAAAGTAACTATCCATACTGAGCCGGGGAGAAGGAACCAAATCTACAGACTAATAACACATACTAAAGAGGTGAAGAAACTAACAGAGTGCATGATCCCCATGAGCCTAAAAATAATCGTGACCCATACATGCACAAGATTTCCAATTTCTAGAATTAAACCAAAATTATATAATACTACTTAATACTGATAATACAATTTTTGCATTCCCTTATAGAGAGCATTTAACGAAACAACTAAAAGGACCCAGTGGATAACGTTTTTGTGCTCTGCAGAACAATTAACAAGCATAACTATGGCGACATACACAGAATATTGGAGAAAGGAAATATTCAAGACAGTTTATGAAAGACTGGGTGGTTTTTGAAACAAAGTTAGACATTTTATTGGTGGACTAGACCAGTACAAGATGTGAATAACTTATGTAGTCCAAACTAGTGTTGAGGCTGCTGAACATAATATACATGATTTTGGTAATTAATTAAAATTGGCACTGAAGAAAGCAACCATCTTACATCTAATTGGGTAGGAAATGTGTCAGCAGAAAACATAGATTCGAATACACAGTTGTTGTTGAAAGGGCTTTTTGGTATCTGTATATTTGAACAATTCAGAAGGATCACTGAGTAAACACAGAAGCTGTGCAAAAAAACAATTTTCTATAATAAATTATTGCATATTGTTCAGTCATCTTACCGAACCTAAATATAGATTACTTTGCCCATTCTATAATTATACGATGATAAATTGCTGCCTGTGTTTCCATGCTGTATAGATGTTATATAACTGATGACACGGCGAAGCTGGTGACCACAGTGGGACTGTTCAGCCTGGTGTTCCTCTTTAACGTGATCATGTTTGGACTGGCAATCAAATGGTACATGAGTGCTGACTTACACAAGGAGGTAATAGTTTGAATATGTCTTTGTACTGATTTCCCCTTTGTATTACACATTACTTAATTTAGCAAATATTTCTGTAAAAACTTTATGTACAGTACAAATAAACATAAGGAACACTAGTCATATGTTTTATCAATGTTTAATTTATTGACAATAACAAACTAATATTAGTTATATACACAAATGTTAAAAGGATTATTTTTCTCTGCCTTTTCTGACATTAACCTGAGTGACTTATCGTCTTTAATTCATAGGGATACTTAGATTATAAGAAAGCCAATTATTTTTACAATAGGTTCACTCTTCAAAGGTGGCTACCTACATGTTTCAGGAGTGTATGTTTAGGAGTTTTTGGTAATCTTATGAGCAATGCATTTGTAAGATCAGACATTGAAGTTGGATAAGTTGGCCAAACAAGAGGTCTCCACTCTAATTCACCCAAAGGTGATCCATCAGGTTGAGGTCAGGACTCTGTACAGCCCAGTCGAGTCCTTCCCCATCAAACTTGCTCACTCATGTCTATAAGGAGGAGGTTGGACTGTGCACACACAGTTGGATCATGAAAATGTCCAGAATGTTTCCTCTCAAATGAATTTAAGTGTCTGAGCACAACTCCTGAAAAATAGCCCCACACCAGACTCAGCTCTCTACTAAACTTTACAACTGACACAAAGCAATCAGGCAGGTGCTGCTTTTCTGGAAACTGTCAATTCTGGAATCAACTATTGGGTTGCCAGACCGGTAGGTAGGATTCATCACTCCTTAATAGCATGTCTCCACTAAACTATAGTCTACACTTGATGTGGTAAACAAACCGAATCAAATACTCTGCATTGCACTTGGTGATGGAAAGCTTAGATTCAGCTGCTGGGCCATGAAAACCCATTCCAATAATCTCTCTATGAGCTGATCTTAAAATAATTTAACAGCCACATATTGCTTTGTTGACTCTGCAGACAGCTCAAGATCTCTGAGCGAGGTCAGCATCCACTAACCAGTGGATTAGCCCAGCTAAGATGCACTTTCAGCTGGGCTAAATTTTCATCTTTTAGCCCAGCGTGGAATAAAACCCTTATTTCACCTAACATTTTTATGATATTTAAAGTTTTATTTTTGTATTTCTGGCCAGGCTGACTGTGATATTTTCTCACATTCCCATTGCTACCTGTAATGAAGATCACCAGCTGCACCTGAGGCTTCAGCATAATTAGGCTCACTCCATTCACCTGTTCTCCTGCCTTCTTATACATTTATACCCTAGTTATCTGACGGGGGCAAGCTGAGACAGTTAAATCCAG
Organism: Fundulus heteroclitus; assembly: GCF_011125445.2. NCBI lineage: Eukaryota > Metazoa > Chordata > Actinopteri > Cyprinodontiformes > Fundulidae > Fundulus > Fundulus heteroclitus. The sequence goes on along the minus strand of NC_046364.1, from coordinate 24,332,254 downwards.
GGTACAAGAACTTGGTCTGATAAAAAACACTTGGCTGGAAAAAAAACACTCAACATCTACTCTCAACTTCCCTTTCAAAAATCTGATACTGACAGACAAACAGGAGTATATAAAAGCTGGACAGCAGGTAAGGAATGAGCTGTTCTGCTGAAGCTGCTGGTGCAGCCAAAAGTCCCTTTAGTATTTATTATCTTATTATGTTGTATAGTTTTTCTAGTGGAATTGCTGACTGTTGTTCCCTTTGGCTACATGTGTACATGTCCTATATCTTAAAAGTTCCCTTTTTGTGTCCTCATTTTTTTGTATATTTTTGACACCAGAATCAGGCTTCTACTTTTACTAATTGGCCTGAATCTGATTGTTTGGAACTGATTTTGTGTCGGATTGCACTGAAATCTATGTTACTATATAGAATGGGAATGTAATGACTCAAAGAAATTAATAGTAGACAGGTTTGCATCAGGCCACTTTGTTTTCTTAGTAATGCCCTGAGATTACATCTTGAGACTTGATGAATGAATCGAACTAGACTGACTCAAAGTTCTCACCACATTTGTATGTCACTATACCTTGAGTGTAACCTACAGTGTGTGTGTGTGTGTGTGTGTGTGTGTGTGTGTGTGTGTGTGTGTGTGTGTGTGTGTGTGTGTGTGTGTGTGTGTGTGTGTGTTTAACCATGTTAGCATGGACGGAGTAAACATCACAAAGCCAAGCAAGAGATTTGCACCCTGCTGGTGCTCATGGTTCTGCTGGGCCTCACCTGGGGCCTGATCTTCTTCTCATTTGGCCACCTGACCACCCCTGGACTCTACAGCTTCTGTATACTGAACTCTTTGCAAGGTTTGAAGAGCTTTTTCAAAGTATAATGCAGGAGCTGTGAATGTAACCTGACTGAGTAGAGTTATTTATTAGTCTCTTAGTGTCATTTGGACTTCCTTGATAATTGTCTCCTATAAAACATATAAATCTTTATCTAATTTCATCATTGTATTTTACAGGTTGCTTCATCTTCATTTACTTTGTGTTGATGTGGAAGAATTCAAAAGATGCTGCTAGCAAGCTAAGCTCTTCTAAAGTACAAAGCTCTGACACTGGAACACAAGCAAAGTCCCACCCATAAAGATGTGATTGAAAAATGTAAACGTGCCTCACTGTTTTTGTTTAAAAATAAATATCCAAAGAAACAAGCATTCCCAATAGTGCTATCTCATTTTAACGAAAGTAACCTTCAGTTATAAGGCAATCTTCAATATATTTTTTCTCTTTAAGCTTAGCCATCTATTGGTTGCTAAACAAGTGCTTACTCGTTGGACTCATCTGCTGCCTGGTTTACTCTGGTCACAACCCAGACTGTCTCTTGTTGTTGGAGTATTGCATTGCCCTTTGGATTCTTTAACCACATCCAGCTGCTCCAGTCATCACCTGCATGTTCTGCCTGTCAACGGGCTGATCTGCTCACATCTCTTGTACTGCCTGTCATTTAGACACTTTTTAATAAATCTTTTAACGTGTAACTCCATGTTTAATTGAATTATCGAGATCAGCTGCATTCATATACGCAACATCACAGTAATCTAACAGAGACAGAAAGATCAGTAGGACAAATATGTCCCTGCACTAAAAGAAAAAGATCTATTTCTGAAAAAAAAACCTAGTTTGATCCTCAACTTTTTTACATGTTCAGTGTCACATAAATTAAAGTGCTCATCTCTAGCTGTCAATGGGCGAGAGGCGGGGTACAACCTGGACAGGTCGGCAGTCCAGAAATAGCCCAGACTTTGCCCAATTTACTGTGGTATCACCAAGACCTGCTGCGCTAGGATAGCACAGGGGACTGGTGTCGTCATGCCAAACGACTTATCCACGGCAGAATTTGTATCCCCTGCATCGGGAGCGCATTCAGCTGGAAGAATGAATCCAGTCAACTCCGAATCATTTCCAACCTATTAGGCGTGGAAATGAAGATGTTTTACTTTTCTTAACGAAATACAGCAATGATGTTGTTACATTATCGTTCAGTTAGTGTGAAAAAACTGAATATGTAACACTTGTTAGTGCGATCATAAAGGATTGCTATGTTGGTTAAAACTTAATCGATCACTCAATATAACACGTTATGAGAAAGTAAACGGCTCGGTGGTCATTTCCAGATGTGTCACGAAAATATTAGCTTTATGTTATTAGATTGTCGCATTGTCTGTCTGCTGAAAACAAAAATCCCCCTTCCTGAGTTCATCAATGCTGTCCGCTGGTTCATCTTTTTTCTTTTTCTTTTTTTGACCCGCATAAATAGATCATATAAAGCGGATTTCACGTGTGATCAAATGAACACTGAATAAAGGTACAGCCAAAGTTGTCAGATTTAATAAGATTTTAATTCAACCAAGAACCATATAGAGATATTAACCATATTAAGAAAAGGAGATATGTCGCTTTTAAAAATAGAACAATGTATTAGGAGTTTAAAAAAATCTATTTCTTTTTTTTTTTTTTTTTTTTTTTTTTAAGTTAGAATAGTTAGAAGTTAGAAATTCGACATAATTAGTTAACTTAATCAGCAATCACCAGCACAGTTCCTCTCTCCATGCAAGTTAGTATCACAATGTTGATGAAAAGTCCATACTGTCTCACAGTGTCAGTATTCTCCTCTGATACATAATGTTTAGAAGATGAAATTGGATTTATTCTGCAATTCAGATTGAACTGACATATTTTCCCTTTTAGATACTGCAATGTCTTATCAAGCCACACTTAGGATCATTCTTCAGGACCATGACATTCGCAAACTTGACTTACCCCATGGCGTCCCTGAGACTTTACATCAGTCCTTTCAGACATCTTTGAGAGACTGGCTGAAAGCATCTTTCAGTATGTTGCCTACCCAACAAGCGCACAGTTCTCGGATGTTGTTGAGACGCTGATTCAGAAGCATCCTTGCCTTAAAGAACCAGGTTCATATAATGGATGCTATGGATGGCAACAGAGACTAAAATGTAAGATGGGAAACTATAGAACCAGGTTGAGAGGGCTTGGATGCCCTGAACTTGATGCAAACTCTCTCAGAAAGAAGAGACCACATGAAAAAGCACCTGCAAAGAATGTCAAAAGACCAAAAAAGTGAGAAGTTAACTATTTGCCCTCTCACCCACAAGGAGAAACAGAAGACAGTTTGGAACATGAAAGAGTGGAGCTCCTCAATGAAGTAAGGAAGAGGGACAACTGTCAGATCATCAGTGAAAAAATGGCAAAGACATTTCTATTCGCAGGCAATAAGTTGTTAATCAAGAACCACCAGTCAGTGACCTGAAAGAAAGATGGCGGGCTCTTTTTGACGCAGCTCAAGTAAATATGTTTCCATAAGACAGCTTACAGTATGTGTTATTTTGGAGTAAATTGTATATATATATATTGTATATGTTGTGCCTATTTGTGCCTTTTGTTTTGTATACAGATTAACCAAGAATTCAGGAGGATCACAAATGTTAGCCTGGAGACAACATTCCTGGCAAAACTGGACCAATACTCCCTGAAAATAATGTACCTGTTGTCCTCAAGAGGGGGGACTGCAAAAATGAATATTCAGCGCATACAGAACATGCTGCTAGAGGTATGAATAAATTAAATCTAGTTACTTTGAAATTAGATATTTACTTTGGTGATGTAGGGTTTTTGATCACGATTGATTAGTGCTGTGCTGTTCAGTGTAACTGGAGAATAATGGACCTACATTTTACAGGTGACCAGAAAAGCAATTCAGAAATAATTGTTAGATTGTTTATTGTCTCCTAGATGTACTGTAAGGAAGCTGTTTACAACTTAAAGTTGTTATAAGGAAATTATATGTCACATAATAATAAAATAGGCAAAACTATAAATTAAAACTAAATAATAAATGATGTAATGATGTGATGTAATTTTGATGTGCAGCAAGAAGGTCCTGGGTTCGAGTCAGCCCTGTGTCTTTCCGCATGGAGTTTGCATGTACTCCTGTGCATGCGTGGGTTCTCTCCGGGTACTCCGGCTTCCTCCCACAGTCCAAAAACATGGCTGTTAGGTTAATTGGTCTCTCTAAAACTGCCCTTAGGTGTGATGAGGTGTATGTGTGTGAATGGTTGTTTGTCCTGTCTGTCTCTGTGTTGCCCCGTGATAGACTGGCGACCTGTCCAGGGTGTACCCTGCCTCTCGCCCATTGAACCCTGGAGATAGGCACCAGCACCCCTGGCGACCCCATGAGGGATAAGCAACAAACCAAAAGTTCAACATTCTTTTTCCTATTCACAGGACAATTATGTGGAGACACGGAGGGAGGCTGCCATCCGTGGGTTAATGGTGTATCTTAAGGAAAAGGAGGAGCAACTCTTCAAAGAGGAGGTAAATCAGACACCACTATACTTCACATAGAGATATATTGTTTTCCTGTGGTTGTTTTATACATAACTTTTATAAATAACATAGTAAATATATGTTGCATTTTCCAACCCACTACAAACCTTTTAAACATTTATATTAATTCTGACCTACCAGGATGGAGATGGGGATAGTACGGACCAACTGATGAAGATTGTCACAACACGAGGTGGCTCTGATCCAGCCCATGCAAAGATTGTCATAGAGGGAACAGAGGTACTAACAGATGTGGATATTCCCAGAGTCTGTACCTTGCTAATGGGGCTAATATACGCACTCAACCTCAGCTACCCAAAAGGACTGAAAAGTACTTTTGAAGTACTTCAAAAGACCCTCCTTGAGCTGGATGATCTGAAAGCTTGTCCCAAGGTAATGTCACTAAAAAATAAACTATTGTAATAAAGCGAATCTGAGTTAGACCATCCTCAAATTAAAGAGGAAAATGTTGCACTGTTGTTTACAATGTTTTGTTAAGTAACATATAACTATACAGAAGGTGTAATGTTCAAAGTACAGTGTGTTGTCAAGGTTTTGTTTACCGATGAACTCAGGACGCACACACGGGACTAAAAGTTTGAGTTTTTATTGAAGGAAGTATGCTGGGTGGTGAGTGATGAAGACCGGAGGTTCAGGACTGCAGAAGGTCAGGGATGAATGTGATGACAGGAGCTGACGGCCCGGAGACAGAGAGTCCACACTTGCTAGGTGCTGCTCTGCTAGCAAGCCTCATAGCACTCAGGTTAGCAGTTCATTGGAGACACCAGGGCACAGAGCTGAGCTTCACCAGGGCGGCTAGTCAGGTTAGCAGAACTTGAGAGACACCAGGGCACAGAGCTGAGCTTCTCCAGGGCGGCTAGTCAGGTTAGCAGAACTTGAGAGACACCAGGGCACAGAGCTGAGCTTCTCCAGGGCGGCTAGTCAGGTTAGCAGAACTTGAGAGACACCAGGGCACAGAGCAGAGCCTTTCCAGGATGGCTAGTCCAGTTAGCAGTTCTCTGGAGATACCAGGACACAGAGCAGAACCTCTCCAGGAACAAACAGTGAACGAACAGTCTTTAGAGTGACTGGCAGGACTAACCTTAACAACAGGAGCAAAACAAAGCTTCCAAGGCAAAACGGGGACTGGCATGGAGAGGTGTGGAATGATGACGGCCCAGTGCTGAACTGAAGGCAGAGGGAGGTTTAAATAGAGCACTTCACAGGTGGAACAAGGGTCTGGCTAATTGGCTGGTAAATGATTATCAGGTGTGACTGACTGCTGAGGAGGTGAAGTGAAAATTGACAGAAAATAACTGATGACTGAAAACTAACAATAAATAAAGTCAAACCTAACCCAAAAGAGATGAAAAAATGAAAGTAACAGAAAAACAAAGCCAAACCAAAACTCAACCATGACATTACCCCCCCCTCAAGGACGGACTCCGGACGGCCTAAAATCAAACAAAACAAACTACAAAGTGACCGAACCAGGGTGGGTGGAGGGAAGGCAGGATGGCGGGCAAGAGTCATAACCAAGCTGATCTAACCTGGGTGGGTGGAGGGAAGGTAGGATGGAGGGCTAAAATCAAACCAAAACTACCCACTAGGGCGAACTAAAAAGGATGTCTAACAGATGCTGGTAGGCAAAACAAAAGGCGTCTAACCGACGTTGACAGGCGAACATCGCCACCAGGCAAAAACGGGCATGACAGGCGAACATCAACGCCAGAGGGAAGAACAGGCGTACGACAACGCAAGAGGGAAGAACAGGCGTACGACAACGCCAGAGGGAAGAACGGGCGTACGACAACGCCAGAGGGAAGAACGGGCGTACGACAACGCCAGAGGGAAGAACGGGCGTACGACAACGCCAGAGGGAAGAACGGGCGTACGACAACGCCAGAGGGAAGAACGGGCGTACGACAACGCCAGAGGGAAGAACGGGCGTACGACAACGCCAGAGGGAAGAACGGGCGTACGACAACGCCAAAGGGAAGGAACGGGCGCACGACAGCGCCAAAGGGAAGGAACGGGCGCACGACAGCGCCAAAGGGAAGGAACGGGCGCACGACAGCGCCAAAGGAAAGGAATGGGCGCACGACAGCGCCAAAGGGAAACCTGCCGGGGCGTGAGGGAAGCGCCGGGGCTTGGGGAAGAGAACGTCGGGATGCGAGGAAAGCAGGAACATCTAAACGCCTAGGAACAAGAACGGAGGGCGTACTTACACGCCGGGGAACCGAGAACAGAGGGCGTCCTAACACGCCGGGGAACCAAGAGTCAGAGAGCGTCCTAACACGCCGGGGAACCAAGAGTCAGAGAGCGTCCTAACACGCCGGGGAACCGAGAACAAAGGGCGTCCTAACACGCCGGGGAACTGAGAACAAAGGGCGTCCTAACACGCCGGGGAACCGAGAACAAAGGGCGTCCTAACACGCCGGGGAACCGAGAACAAAGGGCGTCCTAATACGCCGGGGAACCGAGAACAAAGGGCGTCCTAACACGCCGGGGAACTGAGAACAAAGGGCGTCCTAACACGCCGGGGAACCGAGAACAAAGGGCGTCCTAATACGCCGGGGAACCGAGAACAGAGCGCGTCTAAACACGCCGGGAACACTAAATCTAAACGCCAGGAATCTAAACACCAGGGAAACAGGAACAAAGGGCATCCTAATACGCCAGGAAACAAGAGCGGAGGGCGTCCTAAAACGCCAGGAGACAAAGGGCGTTCTAACACGCCGGAAAAACACGAAATCTACAGGGGTCAGAGGGCGTCCTAACACGCCAGGAAACAAAAATACCAGGAACTAAGGGCATCTAAATTCTGGAGAACGGAGGGCGTCAAACACGCCAGGGGACTAAGAGCTAGGGGGCCAGAACAAAACTAAGAAGCGCTGGGACCTAAAGAGCGCTGGGAAACTAAATATCTAAACCAAAAACTAGAAAACCAGGCATGAACTAACCTATAGAACAAAACCAGAAGAACTAGGGTAGGGATAATAAAAGAAAAACCGAAGCAAAAAACTAGAAAATCAAAATAAAACTAAAAAAAACTAGGAAAAAGAGCAAGACGTACAAGAGAAAAAAAAAACTATAAAACTAATGCAAAAACCAAAACAAAGAAACTAGGACAGGAACGGGTAAACTAATGTAACACTAGACAACTAAAGCTAGAACAAAAACAAAAACTGAGAGAACAAGGCAAAAAACTAGGATCTAAAGCAAACAAATAACCAAAGCAAAAACCGGAAGACTAAAGGCAAACCTGGAACACCAGAACAGAGGTGGAAAAACAAAAGAAAATAGAAACTCAAGTACTCTAAGAAAAACAAAGAACCCCCTAAATAACTCTAAAACCCCAAAAATCCTAAGTAAATCAAAACTGAAATCGAGCCCAAAAAATAACAAGGCACTGGCCTTAAGGGCTCAGGCAAAAACGGCTGCTAAGCAAAAAAGAAAAGTCTTCTTGGAGGTCGTCCTGGACGAGGCAGGCGGCGGAGCAGCATCGCCATACTAAACCCTCGAGGAGGGCGGCCCCGACGAGGCAAAGTCAAGCGGCCCGGAGACCGCGGTCGGCGGCTCTGGCCGAACAAAAAAGTCAGAGGCGGCCGCCGTGGTGGGCGGCCCCGACGAGGCAGAGTCGAGCGGCTCGAAGTCCGCAGTCTGCGGCTCCGGCCGAACAGGAAACTCAGAGGCGGGCGCCGTGGTGGACGGCCCCGACGAGGCAAAGTCAAATGGCTCGAAGTCCGCAGTCTGCGGCTCTGGCCGAACAGAGAAGTCAGAGGCAGGCGCCGTGGTGGACGGCCCCGACGAGGCAGAGTCGAGCGGCTCGGAGTCCGCAATCTGCGGCTTTGGCCGAACAGATCAGTCGGAGGCGGTGCCAAGCTACAGGTCTCGGCGGAAACCGAGGCCAGAGGCGGGTCCTCCTGGACCTCCTCACGGGGCTTGGGCGGAGGCAGGTCCTCCTGGACCTCCTCACGGGGCTTGGGCGGAGGCAGGTCCTCCTGGACCTCCTCACGGGGCTTGGGCGGAGGCAGGTCCTCCTGGACCTCCTCACGGGGCTTGGGCGGAGGCAGGTCCTCCTGGACCTCCTCACGGGACTTGGGCGGAGGCAAAGCGGCTCCCTCGGAGACCTTGGGCTCATCCTCGTCGGCCGGCGGAGCTATTTTCTTGGTGGCCAGCAGAGCGGAGCCTTCAGTGGTCGGCAGAGCGGAGCTTACGGTGGCCGGCAGAGCGGAGTTTACTGGTGGAGGCGGAACCATCTCCTCGGCTACTTCAGGCAGTGACGGGCAACAGGCTTCGGAGGGCAGCGGCGCCGGGCTACAGGCTTCAGAGAGTGGCACCGGGCTACAGGCTTCAGAGAGCGGCGCCGGGCTACAGGCTTCAGAGAGCGGCGCCGGGCTACAGGCTTCAGAGAGCGGCGCCGGGGTTGGAGGCGGATCCTCCTCTTGAGCCTTGACGGACCCTCCGCGCCGGTGGTTCTGCTGTCTTCGCCGGGAGGGGACAGTTGAGGAATCTGGGGCAATCTCAGGGGTGGCAGCTGGCCAGCAGGGCAGAAGGACGTCTCGGTCACCGTAGTAGAACTCCCACAGCTGGCTCTCCTTGATGCGTGGGGCTCTGCTAGGTGGAACGATGAGCCTCACTCGAGGGGCCAGCTGCGAGTCATGGAGGTGATGACCGAGACGACGAGAGGCTGAGCGGCTTCTCTCCCTGGCCTCCGGGGTGGCTGCATCAACGCCCACGTGAACCACGGGGGAAGTGGAGTCGACCCGGATCGGTGGCGCAGGGTCCCGGGCAGAAGCCATCTTGGTGTACCTCTCCCTCATCTGGCGTTCGCACATCTCTACATATGCGAGGATGTCCGGGTCGTCAACTCCTGCAGGTAAGCCCCGCATGGCGCCTGAGTTCACCTTTTGACTGGGCCGTACTGTCAAGGTTTTGTTTACCGATGAACTCAGGACGCACACACGGGACTAAAAGTTTGAGTTTTTATTGAAGGAAGTATGCTGGGTGGTGAGTGATGAAGACCGGAGGTTCAGGACTGCAGAAGGTCAGGGATGAATGTGATGACAGGAGCTGACGGCCCGGAGACAGAGAGTCCACACTTGCTAGGTGCTGCTCTGCTAGCAAGCCTCATAGCACTCAGGTTAGCAGTTCATTGGAGACACCAGGGCACAGAGCTGAGCTTCACCAGGGCGGCTAGTCAGGTTAGCAGAACCTGAGAGACACCAGGGCACAGAGCTGAGCTTCTCCAAGGCGGCTAGTCAGGTTAGCAGAACTTGAGAGACACCAGGGCACAGAGCAGAGCCTTTCCAGGATGGCTAGTCCAGTTAGCAGTTCTCTGGAGACACCAGGACACAGAGCAGAACCTCTCCAGGAACAAACAGTGAAGGAACAGTCTTTAGAGTGACTGGCAGGACTAACCTTAACAACAGGAGCAAAACAAAGCTTCCAAGGCAAAACGGGGACTGGCATGGAGAGGTGTGGAATGATGACAGCCCAGTGCTGAACTGAAGGCAGAGGGAGGTTTAAATAGAGCACTTCACAGGTGGAACAAGGGTCTGGCTAATTGGCTGGTAAATGATTATCAGGTGTGACTGACTGCTGAGGAGGTGAAGTGAAAATTGACAGAAAATAACTGATGACTGAAAACTAACAATAAATAAAGTCAAACCTAACCCAAAAGAGATAAAAAAATGAAAGTAACAGAAAAACAAAGCCAAACCAAAACTCAACCATGACATGTGTAATTTAGAGTTCAGCTATAGTATATTGCACCTATAGTTCAAAATAATGCACTTTCTGTAACGCAAAGAATTTATATCAGTCTGATCAGCATGACTGTAAAAATGTTAGGTATCTCTCAGACAGTTTTACTGGCCTGTTTTATAGCATTTCTTTTATGGAGGCTACAGTTTTGTGTGCTATTAAAATGTTAATATGCAGCCATGTTTGAATAAACTGTTCATAACACTAGAATTTCAATGTGTAATTTATTCTGACTTAGATAAATAAGTTAAAATTAATAAAAAAAATAAGGTAACAATGTGTCGGGAGTGCACATTGCAGACAGGGAGACTGGTCAGACCATTTTCACGTCACACCTGATAGATTTCTCGGTGAAAAAAAATAATTTAAAAAAATCATGTCAAGGTTGTAACATTCACTTTAATTGGCAGCTGTTTACAAAATTGTAAAATAAGATTAATAAAATAAGGTAAAATACTGTGTTTTCTGGAAAGTCAAAAATCACGTGATGCACATTTGCATAATTGATTGAAGGAATAGCAAGTCCGCTGGGTTAACTTGCCACTTTTCATAAAAATGAACAGTGCGGAATACGAAACGGTCTTCAACTACATACTTAGAGGCAAATATCCACCGCAGTCAACCAAGCAACACAAATATGTAGTTTGAAGGAAAGCCTCGTGTTACAACATTGAAGGTAATTCTTGCCGAGTGATGCCTTGAAAGTTAGCTTACACTCAGTGCTTTTTTGTTATTGATTTACTGCTGCATTTAATTTTGATTAATATGTGTGCCCACACGAACGTTACTCCAAGCCATAATGCAGGAATAACACACAATGTTCTTGACTGCAGTTGTTATTCATGTAAATTACACTTGTACTCCATTTCTACTTCTAAGTTGTTTTGTAGAAAGATTCCCGAACTGCTACATTAATCAATAAAAGAAAGAAAATCTAGCAAAGTGGACAATTGTGAACAAAAAACATTACTTAAAAAAATTCACAGACATTACTCTTTCAAATAAGCACTGTTTATTTTTTTTCTGCAAAAGTAAATTATTTAAATAAATATGCATTTGATAATGTCTTTCTTCATGTTCTGTTTATTACATGCTTCTTGTTTCAACTTGCATGTATAACTCAGGTACTAGTATACATTTGCATACTTATGGAATTATAAATGTATTTTAATAATAGAATTGTATGCTTCACTCATATTTTTATTGATGTCCTTTATGTTTTCCAAGGAAATGAACTCTTCGATGTTAGACACAAAGACAGTCGTTCCTCAACAAAGGTCAAAGTTGTTAAAAGTGCTGAGGAAGCCGAAAGAATATTGCTTGACTTCCATGCCAGCCCTACAGGTGCACATTGTGGCTAAATAAAAACAACAGATGCCATGTCAAGGAGATTTTATTGGCCTGGAATATCTGTGGACATCAAGAAATGGGTATGTTACATAAGCACTGGAATAAAGAAAGAAGTAATACCAACTACAAGATAAAAAATTTAGGAAAGTAAATGTGTAAGCCTTATTTGTATAACCAATATGAAATTATAATTTTCCAATAATGTCAACTTTGCATGAGTTAAATTCTTGTTTTGTTTTTTACTTTTTAACTATCTTCCCAGGTCTCTGAGTGCTGATCCTGTCAGGCCAGTGCCCAAGCACTGAAAGAGCCATCAGTGTATACTCCCATAAAGGTAAAGTAAATCATAGCAAAAAGAAATAGGTTTAGTGAGACTACATGGTAGTGTGCAGCAGTGGTTGGTTTTTCTGTTTTGTCTGTGTTCTCACAAAAGGCCTACATTTTCAAGTTGATGTATAAAATTAAGGAATATATATTTATAATACATTCCTATAATATTATACTAAACATTTTATAATATATTGAAAAGCTATTACTTTAGCTTAACAAACTCCTGCTTCTAAAACTTTTCATGTTTTGTATTATTTTTTTATTTAGTAATCTATTAAGTCTTTCTTTTAAGGTCTACCATCCCTTTGAATTAGTTGGGATGGATTTAATTGGAAAACTGACCGAAACAAAATCTGGACACAAGTATATTTGTGTCATGATTGACTACTTAACGAAGTGACCACAGGCATATCCACTAAAGACCAAATCAGCGCCTGAAGTTACAAAATGCATAATTAAGTTTGTAGCCCCAAAAAGGATTTTGACAGACCAAGGATAAGAATTTGCAAATGCCGTAAGTATTTGTTTACAATCTGTTATAGAAATTTAACATTATGAATGTCCTCCTTTACACTATTTGGTGTGATATGTTGTTTATATATGCAGGCTATTTAGTCAGAGCTATTTGTGTATATATTTTCAGATAAACCATGAAGTTTGCAAGATTCTCAACATCAAACGAAGCTTGTGTTCCCCATATCACCCCCAAACAAATGGGTTGGTTGAAAAAATGAATGGGACTATTCAAAGGTGAGTACTATCTCTAATACTTACATTTTCAAAGAAAAATCACAAAACAAGACATTTATTTGCTAAAATACCTACATAATAAGGCAAATTGAAAGAAATCAGGTGTTATGTGTGACATACTACACCTTTCATGTATCTCAGAGCTCTGAGTAAGGTTGTGGGTGGCCATCCACACACCTGGGATGAGTATTTGGATTATGTGATATTTGGGATAAGCACCAAAAGGCAAGTAACCACACAGTATTCCCCATACTTCCTCATGTTCGGAAGAGAGGCACGCTATCCCTCAGAAGTCCCTGAACATTACATGGTAGGGTTCAATCTTTCCATTTCATGATGCTGTATTTAAGTGCAAATCGCTAGTTTTCATCTACCACTTTTTAAAATTACCACTAGAGTTTGTTCAAAAATGTTTTATGTTTTATTACATAATCAGGAAGACTTTGGATTTGAACTCAATTTCAGGGAGGTCATGAATTTATGTAAAGCATCTACTTCAAGTGTATCATTCACAAAGGACTTTATTATGAAAAGTGTTTTAGATTTTTTTTCTATAAATGTGAAAATTACATAAACCCTTTCAAAAGACATTGTCAGTATACTCTTCCTTATAATATGTTGAGATATCTCACTGTAGCATGCCATAAATATGGTGAGTGTACACTTTGAAAGTTACAGACTTGAACTGACAATTGAAATATTACTTTTGTGTTGAAAGATTGACAGTTCTGTGGGGGACAACATTGGAGTGGAGGAGTTGTCGGAGGACCTGAAAATACAAGAAAGCCTGAGAAGCATTGACAGCGACAGTGTTTCCAAAACACAAGAGAAAGCAAAGGGCAGAGCACAACACACTGCCACTGTTTAAACCTGGTGACCGAGTGTGGAGGCAGAACATACGCAGTCAGCAGAGAAAAGGTGGGAAGTTGGATGCTACTTTTCTCTGACCCTTTACCACCATCAATCTCCAAGGCAAAAATGCAGATATTCAAGATGATAATAGTTAGATATTCCAGAACATAAACATAGACCATCTTAAAATCTGCATTAAAGAGAGTCCCAGACTGCCACATCGTTTAAGAAATCAAGGAAGCAACATAGATTTTGCTCAACCCCTGGTTGATCCAGCAATAACCCCTAATGATCCAGCACCACCTCCCTCTGCTCCAGCATCTCTGTCTGCTCCAGCATCTCCCTCTACTCCATCACCTCCCTCTGCTTCACCATCTCCTTCTGCTCCAGCACTTCCCTCTACTCCAGCATCAACAGGATAATACATCATGAGGTGTATTTTCACTGAAGGTGCATATATATTGTCACAGAGTATGACTTTTGGATTTTGATATACATTTTGAGACATGTACAGTGAATTACTTTCTTTGTTACTTCAATTTAAAGAGATTAAATTAAGCTGTACATTTCAGTTTGCAGAAACAATCTTAGCAAAAGAGGTTCTGGATTTTCCTGTTTCAACTGAGGCGGTCTACAGCATGAGGTTGGAAATTGCTGTAAGACTTATCCTTAATAGTGGTGAGGATAACATTAATATATTCTTATTTTGAGTGTTTTTGACAATTGTTATCATGATTACTATTATTTGATTGTTTCGCTAAACATCTGTACTTAGCTCAAACTTAATACATTAACATGGAATCTGACAAGACTTATTTGAGGAAATTATTTGGATATTTATAATCATGTGTGTGTATGTTTTTATACTTTTGTTGTTAACAGATGACCTAATAGACTTGTGCCACTTCTGTGGAGAGATGGAAAGTGACACGAACGTGAACTGGGTAAGACATTTTTTGAATTATTCAAAGAGTTAGTGTTAGTAAGTTAAATGAAGAGGACAACTTTAATCTAATTTTGTCTTGCATTAACAAGCTTTGGTAGGATCCTCCATCAGTTGAAATATAAGGCAATCTAAAACGGTTGATAGTATATTGTAATTGTAAAGACATAATTTTCTAAAAAAAAAAAAAAGCCTTATATTTTTTGGTTTCTTTCCTAGATCCAGTATGACATGTGCCTGAGGTGGTTCCATCAGGCGTGTGTGGGAAGCCCACCAATTAAAAAAACTTAATGAGAGCTTTGCGCGTTTGCCTTAAGTTCCTGAAGTTTGCTGTGCTGTGCTTGTTTATCTATGTTGTATTATGGTTAATAACTTACATGACTGCTTTGTTGTTAATGTAGAGAGGATTAAGCACAGTTAAAGAGTTAAAAACAGTGTAAGAAGACCTTGCTTTCTTAAATTTATTTTACAATTTTGTAAACAGCTCCTGATTAAAGTGAATGTTTCAACCTTGACATAATATGAGTTTTTTCTCTTCTTTTTTTTTCACCGAGAAATCTATCAGAAGTTAAGTGAAAGGGGTCAGACCAGCCTCCCTGGCTGCAATGAGCGTTCCCGACACATGTGGAACAGATTTTCACGGGGGAACTAAATTTCGCACAACACCGGGACAAGCAGAAGGTCGTGATGCTGCAGGATTTTTGGAAAAATTCTGGGTAGTGACAACTTCACTTCTCCTGTCATCCTGGAAAGAGCGCACCGCATTGGGAAGCAATCGGACAGACCACAGCCTCTCATCGCCAAGTTCCTGAACTTCAGAGATAAAGATAAAGTCCTTCGACTGGCCAGAAGTAAGGAAGAGATGACATATGAGAAAAAAAGGATATCGTTCTACCCAGATTACAGCGCAGATCTGCAGCGCTGAAGAGATGCCTTTTGTGACGTGAAGCGGACGCTGCGAGAGATGGAGGTGGAATACGCGCTTATCTACCCCGCCCAGCTGCGCATCAAGCACCAGGGATCAGCTAAGTTTTTCTCCTCACCAGCCGAAGCACAGCGTTTTCTGAAAGATCTCCCAAGTGTGTAACCTAAAGCTGATCAAAATGACTGTAATGTCCAGTCCACTGTTGCAGACACTGATGAGAGGGGATGAGAGCGGTTGTGACTCAAAATGTGACGTTCAGGATAACCGGGACATTCTGACGATAAACCTGTTTGCTGAAACATGTTCATCCGTTCATTGCTTAACTATGACTATGCACCCAGATATACAATATAGTAGCATGCAAACTTACGTATGATGTTATGGTATACATCCCAATTCTAGAATGGGATCACACCTTTCTTATCCTTTGCATATTTTTGCTTTAAAAAAGAAAGAAACTTTTTAAATATTATGAGTGGCCAGATTTTAATTTCCTGCAGATGTTGGAGCCACCTCTGTTGTTTAAGAGAGTTACCTACCTAATGTGGTTTTGTTTCACGGGTTTAATTAGGCAGGTTTTTACTTTAATGTTTTGGTGTTACGTATGGCTTCTCACTAAAACTTGAATTTCTACTCACACACACGTCCAGACTATTCTCATGGTCAAATTTGGTCCTTTCATCACACTCATGTTTATTGTTTTACCACCTCTAAATGCAGGAGTGCAACCAGACATCCTTAAAGTTGAAAGCAATTATAGATATCCTACTGGGACATATATCCAAAGAATTTAGATTATGGCTAGGCTAACTTGTTTATCTTGGAATATAAGAGGGATAAATTAGGCAATTAAGAGGAAGAAAATGTTGACATATTTAAAGAGGCAGAAGGCAGATATTGCCTTCATCCAGGAGAGCCATCTCACTGACACTGAACCATTAAAACTGTGTAGAAATTGGGTGGGTAATGTTTTCTACTCTTCTTTCACTACGAAAGCAAGAGGTATCACCTTGCTCATTAACAAACGCCTGATCTTTAAATCAAATTCAGTTGAAAAGGATAAAAATGGCAGATTTTTGCTTGTAAACTGGGAAATAAATAGGAACAAGATAGCATTGGTGAACATATATGGACCTAATTATGATGACCCGTTATTCTTTAACAATTTGATTATGAAACTAGCTGCAATAGGGGGTCAGTACATTGTGGGCGGAGACTTCAATTTGGTCTTTGTCAGTTTCAAACACCTAAAACACTCATTAACAACACAAGAAGGAGAGACAACAATGAGTTTTGGTTTTCAAATTATCTAGCAAGGAGAGGAGCTGAGATGCTTAATACACTTATAGTCACAACATAGTTCTCTGATTTCTGCAGACCTTCTGCAAAGATCAGAGAAAGATCAGCCACATGAAATACACTTTAATATCTAAATCCTTAAAACTTCTTAGTAGTAAAGAGTAAATATATATGATAAATGCAATGAGCATAGTAAATAAGATAAATAGTAAGAATAATTCTATCAGTCTTAAACCCTGTTCTGGATCGATCATCTCCCAAAACATTTTTTATTACCAAAGGCGGCAAAAGTACTAAAGCAAGGTATGAAAGATATTGGCACATTCTGAAAGACCCTGAATTTATTTCATATATGAACACTAATATTGAAATATTTATTGATGCCAACTCAAATTCTTCCTCTCCTGCTAACATTTGGGAGGCTCCTAAAGCCTATATGAGAGGTCATATTTTATCATACAGTGCCCACAAGGTAAAACAAATTAGAGAGAAACTAACTAAACTGGAAAGAAATATTAGAAAGCACAAACAGGAATACATTGACACCAAGAAGAAAGAACACCTTAATATACTAACCAAAACTAGGATGCAATATAATAACATATGTACCAACAAAGAAGAAGCAGCTATGGCCAGAACTAGATATCACTATTATGAGTTTGGGAACAAAACAAGTAAACTCTTAGCCTGGCAAATTAAAAAGTAAACATCTGATAAATGTATACACTCAATATTAACGGAGGATGGCAGACTCCTTGATGACTCACAATCCATCAATGCAGAATTCGGCAAAAGTAAGAATTTTACGAGGACTTATATGAAACTGGACAGAACACTGATAATATTGGAGCGAAAAAGTTTATGGATAGAATAACCCTTCCCAAACTGCAAGATGAAGATAGAGAGCTGCGTGATGCAGAAATATCATCAACAGAGGTACTCCAAGCCATTAAGTCTTTACAAAATAACAAGACTCCCGGACCAGATGGCTTCCCTGTTGAGTATTATAAAATGAGAAATTACCAGACTCATTGAAAATCGCAACAATCACACTGCTTCCAAAACCGGGTAAAGACAAACAGAAGTGTGACTCATACAGACCCCTCAGCCTATTAAATGCAAATTATAAGATACTATCCAAACTAATTGCTCTTAGACTGGAAGATGTTATACCAAAAATAATACACGCTGACCAAACAGGTTTTGTTAAAAACAGGCACAAAGCAGATAATGTGCGCCGACTGCTCCACATACTGAACTCTGCTAAAAAAAGATCTAAATCCTATGCTAATAATGTCTATGGATGCAAACAAAGCATTTGACAGGATTGAACCAAGCTTTCTGTTTCAGACTCTAGAGACTATGGGCTTTGGAGAGAAATTTACCCAATATGTTAAAACACTTTTTAATGCCCCCAAAGCTAATATTTTAACAAATGATATTCTGTCTAACACTTTCTCATTAACCAGAGGCTGCAGACAAGGCTGTCCAAGCTCTCCCCTGCTCTTTGCACTTGCAATTGAGCCATTAGCCATTGCCATTCGCTCTAACACTTCCATACCAGGAATTAAAGTTGGTACAAGTGAACATAAGCTTTCTCTTTATGCAGATGAGCTCCTATTATATATAGCTGATCCACACATATCACTCCCCCTTTATGGAATTAAAAGAATATAGGGCTGTTTCAGGGTGTCATTGTTTTCAGGCTTTTGACCCACATGCAGAAAACACTCAGGAGAATTAGTCAGAGTCTTCTACGATTTATTGAAAGAATTAGGAACCCGCCGAGGACGGCAGAAAGCTGGAGAACCGAGGAAGCGACGGGGTTCGTCTGCGCGTCAGGTTCGTTCTTGAGACAAGGGAACATCAGGCGTCCTGCAACAAGAACACACGGTTAGACCTTTAAATGGGGTGGGTTTGAGGGGCGAACCCACCTGTGCGCTCTTACTGGGGGAACAAGGAGAGTTCTCTTAGGAACTCTTAGGAGAGACTCTTAGGAACACAGGACGGCCTTGAAGCAGAAAGAGTGAAGGATGGAGGGTGGGCAGGGCCAGGCGGACGAACGCACGGAGGGATCTTGAGGCGGCAGCCAGCTGGGGATCAGCAGGAGAGAACCAGGTAGACTAATCGTCGGGAGCTTGAGCGCAGAAGAGCTGCGTGGAGGTATCCAAAACTTAAGGTAACCTGAGACACAGGAGACAACTATTAGCGTTTGGAAAGAGGCTGTCGTGAGAACAGAGGCCACCTTTGGCATACCACTCAGGGTTAAGTGGTATGCCAAAGTGTTGTGCAGGCAGCCATCCGTTTATATACCTTCACCGAGCGCCGCTTAACGCTGAACACCCGCCGCTGCGCACCTCCCTGCTCGTCAAAGGACAGCTGTGAGGAGAGAGGGAGGAAAAGGGGTGCACCCAGATTGGGGCAGCCCGCAGAACCCTGACACAGGCTATAAATTGAATTACACTTAAAGCGAGATTCTACCACTAAATATACAGGACAGCAATATTAGAGCTCTTACTGACCCATTGAAATGGTGCAAAACAGGTTTCAAATATTTGGGTATACGAACTGGCAAATCAGATGAGCATATATTCAAACAAAATTATATAAAATTATTGGAGCAAACCAAACATAACTTTCAAAGATGGATGGATCTTCCATTGTCTCTTATAGGCAGAATTAACACTATTAAAATTAATATCTTGCCTAAATTTATTTATCTGTTTCAGTGTCTCTCAATAAATGTTCCTAAGAGCTTCTTTAAAGAACTTAACAAAAGTATAACTACTTTTTCTTCAAGACGGCGCTGCACGGACAGCTGCCAGTCAGGTCTGCCAGTCATCTCGGCTGCGTCTTTTATTTCTCTATTTTCTATTCTTTAATTTATTTTAGAGTGGTTTTAGAGTGTTTTAATATCAGTGAATGCCGTATCGGGCACTTCGGGATTACGTGAACCGAAGAGGCATACTTCTGGGACTCTAGTGCTGTGTGTTTTGCTACTTTTGACACTCCTTGAAGCGGTAAAGGGAGACCCCTTTGTCCGCGACTCCCAGCCTATTGTTTACATGAGGGCCCAGCTACTCGGCGTATGGGACTCTATGCGCTGCGGCCCTGCTCACCAAAATGCGGAGAAACCTGTGATACCCGCTGAAATACGGAAGAAACGCAGAGGCGGCAGGACAAAGCGGAGGAAGAGTTTTCTACCTTCGGTTATCACGGGTAACGTGCGATCCCTCCCCCCATGACCGAGGAGCTAGCAGCGCTAACCCGTTTCCAAGAAAGGTACAGAGACGTTAGTATTATGTTAGGGTGACCAAACGTCCGTATTTCCCGGGACATGTCCGTATTTCACGTCCTGACCCAGGCGTCCCGGGTTTTTTTTAGAAAGTGAGGAAATGTCCTGTTTTTTAAATTACCTTCATTGGACCATTAAATTGACAGGCACAAGGGCCCTGCGCACGGCGCTGCGTGTGATGTAATCCCTGAGCCGCGTCAGTGCGGGCAGCCCTGTTCTTAATCAGAAGATAGATAGCGTGGCTGTCAGTACGCTTACAACATGCCGAAGCGCAAATGTATGTTTACCGACGATTTACCAAAGAGTTTCCCCGCTTTCAGACCGGGTCGAGACAAATGGGAGGCCTTTATTGTGCTATTCATTCATTACAGGAATTGTTAAGCATTTTTTAATAAATAAATTTTGAATAAAATTATCATTTGTTATTGGAGTTATTGCTGTTGACTTTTACTGAGAAGCATTTTTAATAAACCAACTGTAAATATAATGTTATTGTAGGATTACGTAGGCCTATGTTAAGTGAGTGCATGCCACAGACATCTCTATGCATGGGAACAGAGATTCCCCCCCGCTCCAAGGTGTCCTGGTTTTCCCAAATGAAAATATGGTCACCCTATATTATGTGTTTCACGGAAACGTGGCTAAATGAAACTATAACGTACTCTGCGATCTCACAAGACGGCTTTAAACTCATCCACGCAGATAGAACTTTGGCAGAGAGCGGAAAAAAGAAGGGAGGGGGGCTGGCGGTGTTTGTGAATGAATGATGGTGCAACGCAGCGCATGCGCACGTGAAGCAACGGATATGCTGCCCAGATGTTTAAATCCTGGTAGTGAGTTTGAGACCCTATTACTTGCCGTGAGTTTGGCCACGTGATCTTGCTCTGTGCCCACATACCTCCATCAGCAGATGCCGTGGCTGCGTGTGAGAGGATTCACGGCGCAGTAAGAAAACGTAAACACAGCACCCCCGTGCCCTCCTACTGATGACAGGGGACTTCAACCACGCCCCCTTTCATTCCACCCTCCCCACGCTCACCCAGTAAGTCACGTGTGCTATAAGGGAAAATAAAACACTGGACCTTTTTTATGCCAATGTTAAGGACGCCTACACCTCCGCTCTGATCCACTCGGACACCTACACCTCCGCGTCCGAGTGGATCAGAGCGTCCACTCAGCCTGGGGGCGGTGCCCACTCTGTGGAAGACCTCCTGTGTGGTACCGGCTCACAAAATGCTGCACGCCAGGGAACCGGCTCACTTCAGACCAGTCACACTGACCTCCCACCTGATGAAGACCATGGAGCGCCTTGTCCTGGCTCACCTGCGCACCGTGGTGAGCCCCACCCTGGACCCGCTGCAGTTTGCCTACCGGCCCAACATCGGAGTAGGGGATGCCATCATCTACCTGCTGCAGCGGGCGCTCACCCACCTGGAGACCACCAGGAGCGCTGTGAGAGTCATGTTCTTTGACTTCTCTAGCGCTTTCAACACCATCAGACCGGTGCTGCTGAGGGAGAAGCTGGTGGACGCTGGGGTGGACAAACATCTGGCTGACTGGACCATGGACTACCTCACTGCCCGCCCTCAGTACGTGCGGCTGAACAGCTGTCAGTCAGAGGTGGCACTCTGCAGCACCGGGGCCCCCCAGGGCACCGTTCTGTCTCCGTTTCTATAACCTCGGACTTTACTTACAACACGGACAGCTGCCACTTTCAGAAGTTCTCCGATGACTCGGCCATTGTGGCCTGTGTGTCTGAGGGGAACGGCCTGGAATACCGGTCGGTCATCATGGACTTTGTGGACTGGTGTGAGAAAAACCATCTGTGCTTAAACACCAGTAAGACCAATGAGATGGTGATCAACCTGTCGTGTGCTGGGCTCCTGGCAGCGCAGAGCAGGACAGAAAGAGGCTGAATAAGCTGGTGAGGAAGGCCACTTCTGTCCTGGGCTGCACCCTGGACTCTGTGGAGGAAGTGGCTGAGAGGAGGGTGTTGTCCAAACTCACATCTGTCATGGAACACACCTCCCACCCCCTGCACCAGACTGTAGTGGAGCTGAGCAGCTCCTTGAGTGACAGGCTTAGACACCCTGCCTGTAAAAAGGAGCACTACAGCAGGTCATTCATTCCTGCTGCCATCAGATTATACAATGCTGCAATATAACTGTAACCACAACTGTAACTATAACTGTAACTGTAAAAACCAACATGCAATAACTAAGGTGCAATTCTATTTAATACGCTGTGCAATAATCTTGAAAGAAGTGACTTCTGCTGCTACTACACCCGAATATATGTCAATACACACGCGTATAAGTCACCGTGAATGGCCATAAGACATCCTCTGCCTTATTTCTTTTTGTGTATTTTTTTTTTCTTTTTCTTACCTACTTCTTTTAATCCACGATATAACGAGGACACACTGTAAACATAGGATGCACCTCGTCCTACTTGACACCTTCTTCCTATGATTACTGATTACTGAGCCGATGTGACGTGTGAATTTCTCCAACGGAGATCAATAAAGCCTATCTTATCTTATCTTATATGGCAAAGGAAAAACGCTAGGATCAAACTCATCTCCCTACAGGCTCCATATTCAAAGGGAGGACTTAACCTACCTAAGAGCACCTTTGTGGGGTAATCCCAGCCTCTCACATCACATTGCTGACTCAGCGTTGCGGGGGTGGAGGGATAGAGGAATCCAAACAGTTGCTGATTTATACATTAACAATATATTTTCTAATTTTCGTCAATTAAATGAAAAAATGAACCGAAACAAAGATAGTTTCTTCACATTTTTACAAATCAGAGACTGGGTTAAAGAGAAATCAAAAGAAACATTCCCAGACATCCCAAAAGAAACTTCTCTTGAAATCCACCTCTGTAATACATTGTGCAGATCAACAAAAGGAATATGATCTTATATATATGGTATCATCAATGGAAAGTTACCCATTTATGATAAAACAGTTACAAAAGGGAAATGGGAAACAGACTTAGGGTGTGTTTATGATGAGGCAGAGTGGCATCATCTATTGGAACAGGCACAGACTGTGCTAACCTCCACAAAACACAGACAAATTCAGTTTAACATATTTCATAGGGCATATTATACTCGTTTCAGGCTACATAAAATAGACAGTAAAATTTCCTCTAGATGTCAGAGATATAAAGTGACTGATGGGGATCTTATACACATGGAGTTGCCCAATGATAAAATAATTTTGGAAATGTGTCTTTGCGATAACTTCAAGGGTAATAGGAATGCAAATTGAACAAGACCCAAAGCTATAGATTCTTGGGGACACGGGCTCTAGTAACGTGAATTATTACAAGAAATACCTAATTTTACTTTGGAGCACTGCAGTGAAGAAATGTATCCTGGTTAAAAATTCACCATCAGTAAGGCACTGGATCAATGAGCTTGTATCTTACTGCACACTTGAAAATATATATAATGTTAGAGGAAAACATGCTTGACAAGGAAAGACACTCTATAACAAGACAAGAATTGACGATGAACTGGCAGGGAAGTGGCAGAGGAGACAGACTTAAAAAGGCAGGAGAACAAAGGAGAGAGAGTGAGCCAACTAACCAGAAACAGGTGGAGGTAATCAGAGGGAGGGAAGAGGCTGCAGGAGGAAACAAGCTGACAGAAAACACGTGGAAAGGAACAGACACTAAACCAACCCTAGAACATAAATAACAAAGAACAAACCTAAGACAGAAAATAAAACTAAGACTAAACAGTGCATAGAAGGGAGATCAGAACTAATACAAAGACCGGATAAACTAAAACAGTACATAAGCTGAAGAATCCAAAACAAGACAGAACAGAAACTAAACCTGAGGTGAAAGAGAGGAACAGCTGATCAAATAATAAATAAACCAAAACAAAACCCAAATTATGACAGAGCCCCTCCCTCAAGGGCGGATTCCAGACGACCCAATGAAAAGAAAGAAAACAAACTGGACCGGCCGGGTGGAGGGGGTTTCAGGACGGAGGGTCAAAATCAAACAAATCTCCAAACACAAACCAAGAACAAAAAACAAACCCAACAGGGCGCACGGGTGAAAAACAGTCCAAAATATCCAATCAAAAGAAAACTTAAAGCAAAAACAACCCAGACAGGGCGAACAAGAAACCGCAACGTTCCAAGAACTGATCTTAGAAAAAACAAGAGTCTGGCGGGCGACACGAAGGACGACCCCGACGAATCAGGTTCTCTGGCGGACATCCTGGAGGACGACCCCGACGGAGCAGAGTCCGATGTGCACGGCAGCGGAGCAGGGTTTTCGGCGGCCGGCGGCGGAGCAGGGCTTTTTGGTGGATGGCGTTGGCCAGCACACTTAGAATCCGACACCTGGAGGGGGAGAAAGCAAAGAACGGCGCCGGACTAAAAGCTGAGGATGGCGCCGAGCTAAGGACCAGAGGACTGACTAAGGGAGGCGCCGGACTAAAGGCCGGGGGAGGCATCGGACCACGGGCTAGGGAGGGGCCTGTCTACAGGCAACTAGAGAGGGGGCCTGGCTACAGGCTGTGGATGGGGCCTGGCTACTGGCTACGGGCGGCGTCGGGTTACGGGCTACGGGGAGTGCCTGGCTACAGGACACTGGAGACAGTGCTTTAAAGCTGCGAGGAGCTGGCACTGGAGACACTGCTTTAAAGCTGCGTGGAGCAGGCACTGGAGACTGAGCTTTAAAGCTACGAGGAGCTGGCACTGGAGACTGAGCTTTAAAGCTGCGGGGAGATGGCACTGGAGACTGAGCTTTAAAGCCGTGGGGAGCAGGCACTGGAAACTGAGCTTTAAAGCTGTGGGGAGCAGGCACTGGAGACTGAGCCGGCACTGGAGACGTTCGGCTGCAGCTGTCAGGAGGCAGGTCCTCCTGGACCCCCTCGCAGGACTCAGAAACTTGAAGAGGCGGGTCCTGCTGGACCCCCTCGCGGGACTCAGAGACTTGAGGAGGCGGGTCCTCCTGGACCGCCACCTCACAGGACACTCTGGTGGCTGATTTTTAGAACTGCTGACTGATGGCAAAACTCCTTTAATGCAGTTCTATACTCCTCCTCCAGCTTCTGTATTCCTTCGTCTAAAACAGGAGAATAATGGTGTATCAGGTCCCTTTTGAGCTTCTTGATCAGGGGCACCAATGACCTAAACCCCTCCTCCATCTTCTCAAACGTGAGGTCAGAGGAACCGGTGGAAGGAGTGCTGGATGGTTCGCCAGAGGCTGAAAGAGGAGCGGACCCAACCAGAGCGGACGATGAGTG
This sequence comes from Fundulus heteroclitus, assembly GCF_011125445.2. Lineage (NCBI taxonomy): Eukaryota > Metazoa > Chordata > Actinopteri > Cyprinodontiformes > Fundulidae > Fundulus > Fundulus heteroclitus. Next base: position 24,307,083 of record NC_046364.1, on the reverse strand, counting down.
GCAGAGGAGACAGACTTAAAAAGGCAGGAGAACAAAGGAGAGAGAGTGAGCCAACTAACCAGAAACAGGTGGAGGTAATCAGAGGGAGGGAAGAGGCTGCAGGAGGAAACAAGCTGACAGAAAACACGTGGAAAGGAACAGACACTAAACCAACCCTAGAACATAAATAACCAAGAACAAACCTAAGACAGAAAATAAAACTAAGACTAAACAGCACATAGAAGGGAGATCAGAACTAATACAAAGACCGGATAAACTAAAACAGTACATAAGCTGAAGAATCCAAAACAAGACAGAACAGAAACAAAACCTGAGGTGGAAGAGAGGAACAGCTGATCAAAAGATAAATAAAACAAAACAAAACCCAGATTATTAAAATGTTGCTATTTTTAGGTTCTGGCTTTAGTTTATTGTTGATTTTCAGTGTCTTCCTCCCCTTCTCACTAAGCCTTCACTTCACTCCCTTTCCAGTCTGTCACACCTGTTGGTAGTTAATCAGTCAGAGTCATTTCACCTGCCAGCCTCTCTATTTAAGCCTCTCTCTGTTCTCACTCCCCTGCCGTCCGTTATCGTACAACTCCAACTCCTTGCCTGTCTACCTGTGTGTTCTCTGCTTGCTGTTGGCATCCTGCCACCTCTGCTTCTCTGTTACCTCAGTTTTCCTTGGATTATTCCAGTTTCGTTGGTGCAACTTTCCTGTTGTGACTCAGACCTGCTAGTATTCACCCTGCCAAGCTAATCCTGTTGTGCCTCAGACCTGCAACCAGTATTCTCCCTGCTAAGCTAAATCCTGTGGTGACTCCGATCTGCTACCAGTATTCATCCGGCCAAGCGAAGCTCCTGTAAGGACTCTTACCAGCCTATATTCGTCTATGCCGTGGTGGGGGTCTCTGCCGTGCTGTGGGTCCGCTACGTTGCTCTGCAACTCCTCCACTATGCCTGTCTGCTCCAGTCCTCCCGTCTTGGTTTCCGTTTTGGTTCTCATCTGCAGCGCAGCACCTCCGGTTCATGGAATGTTACTCCGTTCTGTCAACTCCTGCATCCTTCATCTCCACCTGGTTACAGACTCTGGTTCATCATGTCATCATCATTCACTTTTACAATAAATTTTCTTAAGACCAGCTCTGTGTGCGTGCTATGTCCGGGTTCATCCAAAGACAAATCATGACACATACCAGAAAGGAGGGTGGGGGTGGGAGGGGAAACGTTTGTGTTACATTTGTTTTGCTGTTTTTTTTTTCCTTATTTTTTTTCTTTTATTTTTTTTTTCTTTTGCTGTTAAAAAGTCAAAAATCATCTTCCTTTTATGGTGTGTCTGTAAGACTATATATCAATAAGTTTGTTTTATAACATACAACTTTCAATATAACTGTAAATGCTTGCTATACACCATGAGCATCTTGTAAAAGCTGTTAATAAACAAATCTCGAAACACTGGATCAGTGTTACTAAAATAAGGCCTGGGTCAGTTTGTTAATATTAAACTGAATAATGAGCTAAATAATAAAACACAGAATGCTCACACATTTCCCCTCCCTCCTCTATGTGCACAAACCGAGGCTACAATGACTTGACGTCAACAATGACACCTCCTGTAGCCACTAGATGGGGGTGTTTTAACACAAAATGGAGAATTACTCACCAGAAACTAATCTAAAGATATTTATCACAAACTTAGGGACTAAATAGAATTCATTTAGTACATTTTTCTTTTTCTTTATTTATTTAACCTTTATTTAACCAGGAAGTCCCTTGAGATTAAGATCTCTTTTTCGAGGGAGACACCAGTTAAAATACAAACAGAAGTACAACATAGATAAAATCTCACATAGAGGAAAAGACAGGTCACATAGGGCAGTTACATTTTTCAATTACATGACATTTTAACATGGCTTTAAATTCATTCAATGGGATTAGATCATTTAAATGGAGCAAGTTTTGTAAATTATTCCAAGACCATGGAGCAAAGTAAGAGAAGGATTTCTTCCCCAGCTCAGTAAAAACCATTGGAACCTGGTAAGAGCGCCACCTGGTGGAACGGAGATGAAAGTGACTGGAATTTAGCTTGAGGAGATTACATAAATATGCCGGCAGTTTACCCAACATGGCCTTGTATAACAAAATATACTAATGAAGTTGTCTACGTAGACTTAGTGATGGCCAACCTACCAGTTCATACAGCGTACAATGATGAGTACGGGAATAAGAATTAGTTAAGAAGCGCAGAGCTATATGGTACACAGAATCTAACAAGTGGAGAGTACTAGAGGCAACATGCATGTAGACAACATCACCATAGTCTAAAACACTTAAATTTTAGTATTTAAGTGCATTTAGTATAATTAATTTTGTTTGTTCCTTATAATATGTGTGGGTGTGGATTTGATTATTAGGACTGGATTATTAACTCATGAATTCTGTCAGGATAAAATGTATGACAGACCAGGTAGATTTGTTTGATGTTGTACTGCAAATGATTCCAACACTTCCATTCAGAAACTTCTACTGTTAACTCTTTCTGTCGTTGCTAAACCAGCAGTAATGGTTTGTACAGTTGAATTGCTTCATGTCAAGTTGAATTGCTTTAGAGCCACACAAAACCATTATCTACGTTTGCTGGGGTGACACCCAGAGGAGCCTTAAACAAAACAGCCACAGAGGTAATATTGCTGTCAGGATAAATATTTGAATAAAATAAATAAAATATTTTGTGAAGGAAGGACAGGGACAGGCAGGCTTTGTTCTAACTAAAAACCAAATCAAGTGTTCAGTCAACTGTAACTCATTTTCAGTGTGTTTGATCACATAAGCTCCAAAGAAAAGTGTATCTAAACTGCTGGAGCTTGATGTAAGTCTGTGCCAAATACACATGTGTGAGTAGCGCACTATTAGGGAGTTTGTCCTAGAACTGGCAGCCTTGCTTCTTTCAGTCTGCCCCAGAGCAGCAGTGGCTACAAACATAGCTCACCATCATCAGGCTGTGAATGACTGAATGTAGTGTAAAGCACTTTGAGGCTGTTGGACATAATAAAGCACTATACAGGTACAAGCCATTTACTGTAACTAAGGAGAATCAGTTCATACATTTGTTGGAAATAATATATTTCTATTTTGTTTTAAATATAACCCCTGAAATCCATAAAGCACATGAACATCTCTGAGTTGTGGATATCTTAAAGTGTAATGAAGTGTAATGAAGCAATGTCCTGTTCTGGGAGTATCCAGAATGAAAGCCTTCTAACAGCAGACAGGTTTCTTCAAAACAAAGGCATGACTTTCTGTGCAGGTACTGCAGAAAGTCTTATGATAACATTATTCAGTGTAGAGAGACCAATACAAAGAGACTGAGTCACAAAACGCTGGGCCAAATGTTGACACAAAGTTACAGTTGAAAAACATTCACAAACCTAAGACCTTTTGCACATTACAAGCACATACACTTTAACTTTTTGTACAATAGACCAATACAAAGTTTCTCATAAATTAGAGGGGAAATAATTGTGCAAAACATAGGGACAAACAATATCTTCTTTACTGTCAGGATCGTGGCATAAGGCCAATGATAATGCAAACTACTTGCATCTCATTTTATTGGAAAAAAAAAAGCTGATGAGATAAATGTAGTTATCTGTCTGATGTCTATCTCTCTCGATACTTCCTCTTTTCTTCTGTGTAATCTGATTTACATATTGTTTTTAACAGGCTTTTTTGTCCTGCTGTCACATCAGCTGTGTTTATCAGCTGTAGCTTCACATCATATAAAACCATTGATCTGATGCTCAAACAAAGGTAGGATATGACTTTCTTAATATTCAAACCTCTTCTAGTGGATTGTACTGATGGGTCTGACCAAAGCAAAAATTGTAATTTATTTAACAAGCAGCATAGACCATATATTAAACATTTAACAACTGTATGCATGTTATGTTTACAAAATATATCACCTGTCCGAGGGTGTTGTTAGGATCCTGAAACATTGGGGACTTCACCCATCCCTGAAAGATTGCAACTTTCATGGAACAGCAGTGTTTGAAGTAATTTAAAATTTAAATAATATAGATAATTTGTAGCAGTAAATAGGCCGTTTTTTGTTTGTTTGTTTGTTTTTCAATGTACTGTATGTGAACTAAACAACAACTGCATACAGTCCTTTATTTGGTTATTTTGTCATCTAACAAAATTGTCTATTTTAGAATTTATAGTCCCAACATATTTTCCATTCCTGATCTTCCATGTTCCTAAATCATAAAAGAGACACGTTTTTAAGGTAATTGACTTCTAACTTGATTTATTTCAGCGTTGGTCAAATTAGATCCCATAATAAAAAAAAATAATACATTTTATATTTGTTGCTACCTCAGCAAAATTTTTAAATAAATGATCCCCATATCAGTGATTAATGCTGCCAAGTTGTTATGAGTATATTTTAATTTGAGCTTATCTTTTGTTTTATAAACCCTCGCTGTTGTCAATAGAATTTATATTGTCGAGCATTTAGGCAACGTCCACACTGCAGGGAAATGCGACCCAAATCCGATCTTTTTACTCATATGCAACATATATTTGTCTTTTTCACAGCAGTGTGAACGGCCCAATTCCAATATTTTCACCCCCCCCCAAAAATTTGATTTGTGCAACTTTCATACGTGGCACTAATTTGGATACGAATCTGATATTTTTTTCAGTGTCCACAGTCTGAACGCTTGCTGGGTTTTTTATTTTGGCTCAAAAAGGACTATCAAAACGCTATTAAGACAGACATTCATTTTATCATAATCAAATGGATTTTGGTCTCTGTGGTATAGGCATATAACATGGCTATATACCTTTAAGAATCTTTTAACCTTTTCTGACACAAGTCCGCCTTTCCTGGAGAGTGAAACCATCTTCTCCCTGAGTGCGGCTGCTCACATGTTTTGGGGGGATTTTAGGACCCCAAGCTTTAATGTTTCCATTCACACTGGGGTGCAGAAAAATGGCAGCAGGTGGTCTGGACTGATGAGTCAAAGTTTGAAATATTCGGCTGTAGCAGAAGGAAGTTTGTTAGTTAACAGGCTGGAGAGTGAGGCTCTCCACACCAATACACCATGACACAAAAATTATTTAATTCTTCAATATCTGGCTTAAAACTGTCTTTGTGCTGACCTCTATAGGTTGGGACATAGGTAGTGCGGTTTAATGGTTAAAATTGTACAGTTTGGTACACTTGTACGTCACTGCCCCCACATTCAGGTATAAATCCATTTCACCCAGACATGCCCACGACGTGTGTCAGGAGTTGGATTTACGAGCATTGTGAGCTTTTCAGGTTATCTTTACGTGAGATAATTTAAACGTGGGACTTGCAGTATTGTAAAAAAGACAGATTCCCTTACCAATTAAATTCTGTTAGTAACATTTGTGTCTATATGTCTAAGTTTGCCAGAATACTATCAAGCTCAGTTGGCTAAATCCTCTAGAGGCGTCTTGATATTAGGGCCAGCCCACCAACGTTGTTTGAATAACAAATCCTGTGGCCCCAAGATCAGATTGTCCAATCAAAATACTGGAAATGCACACCTTGCGTTTTCCTTCTGCTGGATAGTGTGCGACCATCTGGGCAAGACAAATTTATTTGTATAGCACAATTCACTACAAGGAGAATTAAAAAGTGCTTTACATGATTAAAACATTGGAAAATCAAAAGAGAATAAGAGCAAGTAAAAAATTGTTGTAATAAAATGTAGGAAAATTTAAACAAAATACATAAACCAAAAGTACATATTAAACTAGTGTTGGTTTTCCTTGCAAGCACATTGAAGGATTGATGTGAATCTTTTATTTTCAATAAAGAAACAATATGAGTGAGCCTTTACATATAAATGTATGTATACAAATTTAATTATATTTAGCTTATATAAAATGGATGTTGTAGTTTGTTGGTTTATGCTAATGTATCTGTTTAATTTAAAATACATCAAATTCAGGTTGTATGCATGATGGAAAAAATTAATTGCTGCTAATAGGTGTTGAGTTATAGAAATAATTCTATAATTCAGTTATAGTCTGAATTATAGAAAATAATTCCAATTGTAGGTAAGGAAAGGTCACTTTTAAATCACAGATAACTCCAGCTATTGTATTCCTTTCTTATTATACTATGTCTAGAGTGCTTTGTACAAGTTAGTGGCAACAGCTGTAAAATATTAGAATAGAATAGAATTCAACTCTATTGTCATTGCACAAGTACAAAGCAACGAAATGTGTTCTCTGCATTTAACCCATCCCCTTGGGGAGCAGTGGGCTGCCACTGTGCGGCGCCCGGGGAGCAATTTGGGGTTAAGGGTCTTGCTCAGGGACCCAGAATGCCAGCACTGGGGATCGAACCGGGTACTTGCAACCTTCTCTGAGTGCAAGCACACTGCTCTAAACACTCGGCCACAACCCCCCCAAGTGTATACAGCTTCCGTGTATATATCCTTTTACTTCTTATTTTACTGTATTCTTATTTTTTGTCTGCACCATCAACACCAAGTCAAATTCCTTGTAAGTGCAAACCTACTTGGCGATTAAACTTGATTCTGATTCTGATTCTGATCAAACCAGGAGCAAAGCAACTGGCATCTCTAAAATGAGCAGAACAATGAGAACAATTTTTTTTTTTGCATAAGTGCCTACATTAATATGCAGATCACATGCCCATGACAAAACTGTGCAAACTCATGGGAGGGGATATGCAAATGTAAAGATGTAATACCCGCAAAGCAATTTTCTAAAACTGAAATTGGGTATTGCACCCCGACAATGCCTGAGAGCCTTGTAGCCAGAAAGGAGGCATTTGTATAATAAAAAATAAATAATGACACAGTATTTCTGCATGTGAACCGATTTGACCTGTCAGAATAACAGTAGAATAACTTTAGTGGGATGAAGGACAGCTGCTAGATGCAGTGTCTGCGGGACCGTGGGAGTGGATATTAATCTTCATGCACTTAAACCAAGGCGAAAAATACCAAATCTGATCTTAAATATTTTAGCATGCTTGTAAATAAATAAAGCCGAATATCAACCACTCCTAACAACAGCCTGGAGGCTGTAAAGTAGGAGGGGAGGGTGCTGCGCAGGTCTGACCGTGCGCTGGTGTATGTGGTAATCTGGGATGTGTGGTCATTTTAGAGTAGTGGGTCCGACAGGTATCCATAACGCCCTCCCTTATTGTTCCAATACAAGCTCTGTAATCCATCCATTTTCTCTACCCACTGATCCATGCAGGGTCACGGTGAAGCTGGGGCCTATCTCCAGCCGTCAATGGGGAAGAGGCAGGGTAAACCACGGACAGACCTATTTATATTATTATTCTTTCGAATAATTTTTGTCATTATTATCGTCCTTAAACAACTGGACGAAGGTTTCCGTCAAAGTGTCAAGAACACAATATACGGACCCAGAATTTAAACCAGACAAAGTGTGTATAATTTGAAACAGTTTATTACAAACTAAGCTGCGGCAGGCTGCGTCAGCATCTATGGCAGGAACCTCTGGAAGCAGAGACAGCTGGTTAGTGACCACGTTTATCTTGCAGTGAGGACTAGTCACAAACGTAATGGTCACTAAACTTTTCTCTGTGCTCAGTCCGGAGGAAACCACGAGTGTAGGTTCGAGCTGGCTGTCGTGTTAACGTTGCTATCGCTACTCAGGAAGTCCCAGTATGGAGCTCTTGCAGGTGAACGGTATTGGGGAACAGGCAGAAGGTCAGAACCGTGGAGACTATCACATGCAGGATGACCAGGAGGGCAAACCAGAAGCGGATGTCGGGGACGAGGTCCGAGGTCAGGGCCAGGTGATCAGATGTCTTCTATCACATGAAGAACATTTCCAGGATTAAAGGACTAATGTCTCAGGAGGATCTGGAAAAACAAATCCATGCGTTTATCTTTGGTAGAATTGATTACTGCAACGGTGTTTTCACAGGTCTGCCTAAAAAGTGGATCAGACAGCTGCAGCTGATCCAGAACGCTGCTGCCCGTGTCCTCACTAAGACTAAGAAAGTAGAGCACATCACCCCAGTTCTAAAGTCCTTACACTGGCTCCCTGTATCTCAGAGAATATACTTTAAAATACTTCTGTTAGTCTATAAATCCCTGAATGGCTTAGCACCTAAATACATCACAGACTTGTTATCAGTGTATCAACCCTTTAGACCACTCAGGTTGTCTGGCTCCAGCCTACTCTGCATACCTAGAACCAGAACCAAACACGGAGAAGCAGCATTTAGTTACTATGCTCCGTTTATCTGGAAAAAACTTCCAGAAAAATTTAAAAGTGCGGAAAGCACTGATTCTGATTCTGATTCTGATTCTGAAAGCGTGAGTTCTTTTAAATTTAAATGAAAAACATTTGTTTAGGATTGCCTTCGATTGTTCTAGTTAAACTATTTTACTGAAACATCATTAGTTCAACTTTGTTGTCCAACTATTTTTAATGTTTGCTTTTAGTCTCTATTTTTCCATGTTGTATTTTGTTTCTACATTTTATTCCTACTTGCTTTTTTCAGTTTTTTCCCCTGTATTTTAATAATTTAAAGCACTTTGCGTTGTTTCTGTGCTGAAATGTGCTATACAAATAAATTTGCCTTTTCGTGCCTTGATGAAGCGCCAGAGGAAAATCCAGGATGAGAGTAGGAGCACAGTTCTGGGTTCCGTACACAGGCATGCTTACGATCAAAACGGGGTCAGCCAGGCTCAGATGTCAGGTAGCAGGTCCAGTCCAGTACACAGGCAGTCCGAGCAGGCAGGGGTCAGGCAGGCGGTCGGATCAGGCAGAGGTCAGGTAGATCAAACAGACAGTCAGATCAGGCAGGGATCAGGCAGGCTAAGGTCAAGAGGCAGAACAGGTCAGGAAACAAGTAATCATAAGTTAAGATACAGAACGCTGCAATAAGGTTCACCGGATGGCTTGAACTAATCTGACACTGATGTCTGGTCCGAAGGCTGGTTATATACTGGCAGGTGCAGGTGGATTGGGTGAGAGGTAATGAGAAATGGGGCGGAGTTGAGTAGGTGTGTAGAGTGAGTAATCAGACGAGCATCAGTGCTGAGATCATGACAAAAAGGGCTGGAGAAGCTCTGCTCAGCTGTCACATTTGACATGACCACCATCAGACATATGAACCGGTAGAATAATAATAAACAGGGATACATCTGATTTGTATAAGGGCGGGGAACTTGGCGTTCCGATCCTCGGCTGCAGAAGCTGGCTCTTGGGATGTGGAATGTCACCTATCTGGTGGGGAAGGAGCCTGAGCTAGTGTGCAAGGTTGAGAGGTTTCCTACTAGAGATAGTCAGACTTACCTTGATGCATGGCTCTGGCTCAGGAACCAGTCTACTTGAGAGGGGTGGGCATTCTTCCACTCTGGAGTTTTCCCTGGTAAGAGGCACCGAGCAGGAGTGGGTATACTTGTTGCCCCTCATCTTTGTGCCTGTACGTTGGGGTTTACCCCGGTGAACGAGAGGGTAGCCTCCCTCCGCATACATGTATGGGGAAGAGTTCTGACTGTTGTTTGTGCTTATGCGGCAAACACCGGTTCAGATTACCCACCCTTTTTGGAGTCCTTAGAGGGGTTACTGGAGAGTGCCCCTCCTGGGGACCCCCTCGTTCTTCCGAGGGACTTCAACGCTCATGTAGGCAATGACAGTGAGAACTGGAGGGGCGTGGTTGGGAGAAATGGTCCAACTGATCTGAACACGAGTGGTGTTCTGTTGTTGGACTTCTGTGCTCATCATGGATTGTTCATAACGAACACCATGTGCTCTTGGCACCAGGACACCCTAGGCCGTAGTTCAATGATGAACTTTGTTGTTGTTTCATCTGACCTGCGGCCGCATGTCTTGGACTCTCGGGTGAAGAGAGGGGCGGAACCCTCCACCGACCACTACCTGGTGATGAGCTGGCTCCGATGGCGGGGGAGGAAGCCGGTAAGACCTGGTAGGCCCAAATGTGTTGTGCTGAGAACGTCTGGTGTAGGAGAGAATTTAACTCTTTAAAAAGAAGACTCAGGATGCAAAGACAAGGTGAGAAGAAGCGGTCTCCATATGATGCCAGGAGGACTTTATTCACATGTTCGACACGTTTAACAGCTATAGTACAAGTCCTAACCCTCATAAATCTGACTCCATGTTTTGAGGTCTTTCTCTCTTATGGGTCTGTATGTGTGTGTGTCATGTATCCCAACAGATGTCTTCTTTCTTCCCTAAAATGGAATACACATTACATTGTGTTTCAGAGAATAGCTAAACATTTAATCCCTCCCCATCTCACTCTTCACCTTGTATCTGCATAACTGCAAAGGATGAATACACAGCAGAAGAGTATAAAGTTTCAGAGGAACATGTCTAGTGAAGAATAAGGTTACTCATAACTTTCTAATGCTGTTAGCAAGATAGGCCGTGGGCCAGAATCTGTAGGATGACTTTTCGTATGAACTGTCAGGGGGAAACTTTCTTCCACTTGGATAAGTTGCTACACATAGCAGTGATCTCCAAACACCAATGTTCCCACGTTTTCACTTGCACATTAATAAGTTAAAGCCGATAAAAAATCTAAACTGTTGCGCTCCGGTCCAAGAGGTCACGTGATTCGATTTTTGCTGCTCAGCCAATCAGATCGCTGTATTGTTAGCTGAGCGCATTCAACCACTTCATCATGACTGCGCCGTAAAGGATTGTAAGCATTTATTTTCAGGCGAAGATAGCCCAATAATAGCATTTTCTGGCACCAGTTGGCAAAGATCTTTATAGCAAGGAAAAAGAAATAGCCCAGACGATCCATCATTAATTTTCTAACACACTTTATCCCTGCTGGGTTCATGAGGGTTGCCAGCTGTCAATGGGTGAGAGGCGGGGTATAAACTGGACAGGTCGCCAGTCCATACCAGGGCAGAAATAGCCCAGACTTTTGCCCAATTTACTGTGATATCACCAAGACCTGGTGTGCTAGGATACCACAGGTGTCGTGCCAAATGACTTATCCCCGCAGAATTTGTATCCCCTGCGTTGGGAGCGCATTCAGCTGGAAGAATTAATCCAGTCAACTCTGCCTCATTTCCATCCTGCTGGCCCGGCTTCGTAAACAAGAGACTGGAGAACAACACAGAGAGATTCTTTCCCTTTAAAAATATTTCACTATTACGGTATTTGGAAAATGAGGCCCTGACGTATTCAAAGATAATGTGTCTGAATCTGATATACTGTATATATGTTTACACTGTTTTTGCTGTGTGTATTTGAGAGTGTGTGAAAAAAAATATTTAATGCCACTTCTAACTTCCTAATAAAACTATTTTGTCAAGTTATAAAAAATGCTGAATGTTAAAACTGATGCATGATACCTGTGAGGACAGTTCTACCTCTTCCTACCTTTTGTCAAACAGAAAATTTGTGTGTATTTTATTTTTTTATTTTCCAATCATGTTCCAAATGAACTTATTAAGCATACAATACTTTTAGGTCTCTAATTTTCGAGAAAATCAGAACTTTTTAGATTGCAGCCACTTTTTAGAATATTGGATTAAATTAAATTAAAATGCTTTAACCAAGGATCCATTTCCAAAACAGCTAATATGCATCAACACTTGCATTTGATGGATTTAATTCGGCTCCATGTTGCTCTATTGTTGTACTTTTTCTACCAGTCAGTCACTCTAAAAGTACAAGCTGCTATTTTTACTTGAATGCACTCTCTTTGTTTTACAGAATGAAGTGCTGGGCTCTGTGGTGGCTCATCTTGTCTCTCATTTCTCATGACACTGTGAAAACAAGTGAAGATTCAGAAGAAACTAACTCTTATTCTCCTGGTTGTTGCACAAAAATTGAATCTTTCAATTGCGTAAAGATGCCTGCTAGTTTAGGTATGTCCAAACATTGACTGATACTGTAAGGCATATCTGGGTTCTATTTTCACATGCATAATATTTTATAATGAAATCTGTAGAACAGAACGATTATGACCATGCAAGTTGTTGCCTGGAAACCTTCATCAATGTTTTGAAAAATGTTGACCAAAAGGACACTGCAAGGTAAATATTTTAACCTATTTTAAATCATACAGCTAATTTTAGTGTTGATACCAGGCTGTTAGTCCACCTTGTGAATTTGTTCTCTTTTGCTTTTCCACAAGGGTATTTGAAATCCTGCAAGAAATACTGGAGGAAACAGAGGTGAATTATACGAAAACCATTCGTAAGGACAACATTATGACTTTTCTCTACAAACCCACTGACTACAAAGGTGTTAAAATTTCTGCCACTGACAATGAGGTAACGACATTTTTTATGTTATTGAATAGTAGTAAAATTATAGTTTTAGAATGTATTAACTGTTCCTTAGCTGCCTCCAAATAAACCACAAGACTAATGGAAATGATGGAGTTTGGATAAATGAAACAAATATACATATTTTGCAAAATAAAACTTAAACTCAAAAAATGACATGTCAGCAAAAAACTGAAAACAAAAGCTGGGAAATTCTGACAGAAGGTTTAATATTGAAGTGAGAAATACATGGATGAGAGCAGAGAACATTTACCCATTGGAAAGTTACTGTACCAGTTAGTGAAATTAAAGAGGCTATGTTATGTGGACGTTTTGAAACTCCAACTGACCAAAACCTATTGTAACCAGCTTTATCTATACATCCATGCATTTTCTATACCCACTTATCTGAGCAGGGTCCATCACATCTGTATCTAAATGTGTATGGTAAGAGAAATTTGCTTTATAACTATCTTGAAGATGAAAGACGGTGAGAGGATACAAGGGACACATCATTATCCCCACACCGTATGTTGTGTGTATATATATGTATGTATATATATATGTATGTATGTGTATATATATATATATATATATATATATATATATATATATATATATATATGTATATATATATGTGTATATATATATATGTATATATGTATATATATATGTGTATATATATATATGTATATATGTATATATATATGTATATATGTATATATATATGTGTATATATATATATGTATATATATGTATATGTATATATATGTATATATGTATATGTATATATATATGTGTGTGTATATGTGTGTGTCTTAGATAATTGCTTTCAAGAAGTAAAATCTGCATCACTAAATGATCAGTGAAATGTTTTGTAGTTTCATCCAGCCGGCCATAACTTTTCTTCAACAGTACATCTGTCAGTCATCCCAGAGAACACAAAAAAATCTGGAATAGCACAAAAAGCACTGATGACCTCATTTGCTTCACTGAAGACCAGTGTTTAATAATTCAGCTATAAATTAGAAACTGGATAACAATGCCATCCATAGGAGAGTCTATGGCAAAACCACTGCTCGCCAAAAATAATAAAAAGGCCCTTCTCATATTTAAATCAGTTCAAATCAAGTATTTGCCAGTGAAAAAAGACATTGGTAACTACAACTTTTCAATCTTAACTTGTATAATTGCAACAAATTCTTTTGTTGTAAATAATGTTTATAACTTGGTGCTGTAACAGTATCCATTATATTTTACTATGGTTTGTTTTAATAACTGTGGCAAAACCACTGCTCGCCAAAAATAATGCAAAGACCCTTCTCATATTTACCCAGAACATTTTGATGATCCACAAGACTTATGGTCGAATATTATGTGGACCCGTGGGAAGGAAATTGAAATACTTGGAAGGTTGCAAAGAATTTTGTTACCTGGAATTAAACTACTGTAGCATTTTTTTTTGTACAAAAAAAAACAAAAAACATTGCACTGTTGTGTGATGTTCTAGGAAGGCTTCCATTTTTCAAAATGACTTTGTTCAACTGATTCTCTAAAACAGAATGTCTGGTCATCAGTTCATGACCTGAAGCTCCAATGCACTTAGGTTAAAAAAAGAACAATGACCTAAAGCACATCAACAGGTCCAACAATGCAGAACTTTTTGGAGCGGCATAGTCAAGGTCTTGACTTGAACCCAATTTAGAACCTGTGGTAGGACCCTAAACAGGCTGTTAATGCTCAATAACTGTCCAATGGGGTTTGGTTAGCAGAGATCCAAATCCTCACCATGGAGTATTTAGCAGCATATTTCTCTCTTTTTTGCCGCATATTTAAAATGCCTAATGCCAAATATCACCAACAAGGTTGCCATAACTATTAGTAGGTTAAGGAGGGGGTAATTTAATGTTTTTCTTTATCAAATGTAAGGTATAGATATTTTTTTATCTAAATAAATGAACTTTAAAAAAACTGCTTCTTTTATTTACTCAGGTTATGTTTATCTGATATTAAGATTTGTTTGATGATATTAAATATTTAATTATGGCAAAAACTGGGGATCAGTTCAGGGTTCAAATAATTTTTCAAATCACTGTGCAGGTTTGATCCTAAGCATTTAGAATCAGGCTTTACTTGTTTGCATATATTCTATTACAAGCAATATGTAACAGGATATTACATATTCTACTACATATTATTTTAAAGGATCTTTATGGAAGATGTAGGTGCTGCATGTACAGAAATAGCACACAATTTCATTTTTGTATGACCTTTGTAGGTAATGACTGGTAATGTGCCAAATAGTGCAGTGAGCGTTCACCTACCAAGTGAGCTGGATGCTGGACCGAATAACACAATTGTGTTCAGCATGATGCAGCTACCTAAAAAGGTCAGAGACTACACCTTCCATGATATTACCATCACTCTGCACTTATTCTTAAGTCATCTTTGAACAGCTGTACTGTAGTTTACCTGTACTATTCAGATCTGGGAAAGTTGTGGTTAACCACAGTCTTGCTACATAATTTAAACTGAAGTGTTTTTAAAAAAGACTTATCCTAGGTGTAAAAATATCATAGCTATACATATTTCAAGTTCTATTATGGGATCATTATTCAAACTTATTCACACTTTTAAAACAGGGCATTGTGTGTGACGTTGTAAATGTTTTAAATAAAAAAAAAAACAGACAAGTTCTATCATATCATATGTTGCACACTGGTTGGTCATTGTAAAAAATGTCAATAAAAATAAT